>NW_025763698.1:0-291120 GCF_020744475.1 Fusarium redolens | reverse complement strand
ATAATTAAGCTTAGTTATTAATATTAAATTTAGTAAGTTAAGTATAAAAGGGGAGTATTAAAAGAATATATAGTTAAAGTAACTAAATAACTAAATAGGGATATAATAAGTTATTAAAAAGAAGTAATATATTACTAATTAAAAAAGCAATATAAAGCTATAGCTAAGGAGATTAATTATAGGTTTTATTATTATAATATAAGTAAAAGGGATTATATAAAAATGCAATTAGCTTAAGTAAATAATTAAGCAAGCTATTAAATTATAGTAATAACTAAGCTAGGAATAGGCATTAATATTAAGGGGGTTATAGCTATAGTTTATATAAAAAAGCTATATAAATTAATACATTTTATCTAGCAAATAGGTTAAGGAAGATAGCAGGTAGGTAAGGTAATAAAGTTAATTATTATATATAACAGGCAATTAAAGTAATAAGATCTATATTATAGCTTTATAAATAATACTAATTAGGCATAAATAAAGGCATTTATATTAACTCCGGGTTATTAATAAGCTATTATTTCAGTATTTATAAACAGAATAGCAGGCAAGATATATAATAATATAAATAAGGCTTTGCTTTATAATTCATATAAGCTAATTAGGAAATAAAAAAAGGAAGAGAAAAACAAAGAGGATAATACTAGCAGTAAGGCTAAGTATAAAATAGATAACTATAAGGAAAGTAAAAAAGATAATAATATAAGTAAAGCAAGGGGGACAATTTAAAACAGGTTTAGTATAAAAGATATATAAGTTAAGATACTTTTCTAGTAGCTAGATAAAGTTATAAAAGAGTGTTTACTATATTATATTTAATATTATTAAAAGGGATTAGAGGTACTAGATATGCAGCGGCATTAATAAGCTAGGCAGTGGTGTAAGATAGTAGTAGAGGAAGGGTATAATATTATTTATAAGAAGCTCTGGTTTAAGGAGCTATTATACTACTTTACATACAAGCTACCACTAGACTAATATAAAGAAACACAGAAGGAAGATAGTAATTATATATATAAAGATAAACTACTGCTAGTTATATTATTAAGGCCGTAAAGCTAGTAAGGTTAAGATATAGTAAGGCATTAGTTTAGTATTAGTATTAAGGATAAAGAGGAGTTTTATTACTAATTAGTTATTACGAGGCGGTTTTATAGCATAAAGGGATAAATATATATATATTATATAAAGCAATTATATAGGAGGTATATAAAGGTAAAAAGTATTAGTTTTAAGATTATAATATTACTATTAGTATTAATATTAAAATTAAGAAATATAATTAAATTAAGAATATATAATAATAAAAAGAAGAAAATAATAAAAAAAACAGATATTATATAAGTAAGTTATAAATATATATATATATTTTATTTAAGGGCTATAAGGCCTATAAAGTCCCCTATTAAAGCATAAAACATACTAAGCTAAAGTCTCTAATACTAAAATCTATATAAAGTATTTATAAATTATAAAACAGATTACTATCTAGTATATTATTAGCTTAAAAGTATATCCTATTAAGCTTATTACTTATTAATAAGATAACTAAATATAACTATTATAATAATAGTAATTATATTAATTAGTTTTTAATAAGACTAGGAAGAGAGTATTAATATAACTATATAATACAGCTAAGCTATAAAAATAAAGAAAAGAAATAAAGGAAAAGGAGAAAAAGTAAGATAAAAGGAAAGGAAGAGATATAAATATATCTCTAATCTGCCTTATTCAGTAATAAGTATAAATCCTTTTATAAAAGGCAGTTAACTTAATTAACTTAATATACTTATTAAAGTTCCTTCTTATTATAAAATTAATTACTATAATTAATAAGGGAATAAGCCTTATTTATCACTACTATAATACTTTCCTATAATAAAAGATATAATTAAGTACTTTATATTATTTATATAAATAAGTTCTTTATATATTATTATAATTAAATTATTTATAATATATAACAAAATCCTTATAAAAGGACCTTATTATAAATAGGTAATATAAGGCAGCCTAAAGAAGGAAGAGTTTTAATAGGCAGTATATAATTGCCTTAAGACTTAATTTCTTATATTACTTAGGAATAGAGGTTATCTACTATATTTTAAAAGCTTCTTTTAGTTTCTACCTTATTACCTTTTATAGGTATATTAGTATTAACTAAGTATCTTTTAGTTTTAGTAATAAAAATACTGCCCTTACTAATTTATTAGCTTATTTATTATTAAGAATATTTATATAGCTAGGTATTTAATATACTTATATAGCTTTATATTATATAACTAATACCTAAAACTTAATAAAGACTGCTTATAAGGAATTAAATAATAAGCCCTATAAGCATATAATAACTACTAAGTTATTTAAATAGATTATAATATCTTATACTACTAATCCTAAGAAATTAAAAATAGCCTTAAGGCCTTTTAATATTCCTGTAACTTAAGTATTAAAGACTTTAGTAAATTTAAAATAGCCTAAGCTATTATAAATAAAAGGGTCTTTTTAGTAAATAGTAAAGCTATAGCTAGCTACTCCCTCTAAAGAAAATAAACTATCTAAGTATATAATCTAAGTAATTAGGTCTATTATTAAAACTTACTAAAAGAAGGCCTTAGGTAATTCCCATTTTAAGGCTATTTATAAAGGTATATTTTATCCCTTATTAAAGTATTTCTATATAAAGGCTAGTTATAAATAGGGTATAAAAAGCTTATTAATCCTTTTAAAATAGGTTTTAAAGCTACTTTTTATTAAAGCTTAATACTTCTGCTTAATAAGCTAATAGTATATTAATTACTTAGGTAAAGGTATATACTTTATAAGGAGGTAAGTCTTATTAAAGGATTTAAGTTAAATAGAGAAATAATATTACTATACTTTAAAAAGCTAAGTAATAGGTAATATCTTACTTTCCTAATAGAGAATTATAATTAGTATTATCTTTTAGACAGGGAGTATAGCTTATATAAATTAAATTATAGCTTTATTTATTTTCTATAAGAAATATTAAATACTTAATAGCTAGTCTTTAAATAGTTAGTCTTACTGCAGTTAGGTTACCCTTAGGTATTATACTTAAATACTATAAAGTAAGACTAGTTTAATACAGGCCTTAATAGCACTTTATATAGTATTAGGAAGTAGGCTATATATTATATTAGTAAGTCCTTATAAATAATAGGTAATAGCTTATAACTCTGCTATTTACTTCTCTATATAAACTTAAAATAATAAATTACTATTTAGCTAGATACCTAGCTAGTATATTACTACCTTAAGGTACTTCTTAAAATTACTATTATATATTGCTGGTATAGTCCTAAGCTTGCTTTAAGAGAACTATATAACTTTAGTCTTTTTAAGGTTAAAAGATACTTTATTTATAGCGCCTTAGTAAACTATTTCTTTAATAAAATATAATACTATAGCAGCTATTTCCTTAACTATATTACTAATATAAAGGATAGCTATATTAACTATATAACTAAACCAGCCTTAAAGGTTACTTAATTAGTAAATAGGCTTTATATATAATAAAAAGAAAATTAATAATACTAGCAATCCCTAAAAAAGACTATATTAAAAAAGAAAAAGTAAGGTAATTATATCTTAATCCCTAATATAAGTAAATTAATTATTTATAAAGGATCTAACTTATTAGGCAAGATATTAAGGCTAGCCTTATTTTTAAAATTCGGAAATTAGTTTATTATATAAAATAGTATTAAATATACCTTAAATATCTATTATGACTAATATAGCTACCTTCTTATAAGTAAATACCTCCTTAATATTATACATTAAGGCAGCTATAAAGTTTATTATAGCCCTCTTTAAAAGTACGTTAGCTTATTATAGGTAAAGGACTTTATAATAAATATATACTTATATAAGACAGTATATAACTAACTATTCTAGTCCCTTACTAAGATAGGAAAGTAAAGAGATAAGTTACTAGGCTTATAGGGTTATTAGATTTCTATATTTAAGTTTAGTAATTATAACTACCTTAGCTACTTAAAAAGGCTTTAAGTAATAACCTATGACTAAGTACCTCTTAAAGAGGTAGTAAATATATATTTTAATAATATATTATATTATTATAAAAAGCTTAATTATAATATTATTCACCCCTAGTAATATATTTCTAATATAAAGAGTTATATCTTATACTTCTTTTAAGGAAATTTTATATAAATATAGGATTATTTTATAAAGGCTAACCTTAATTTAAGGATCTTAAATATTATCCTTAGTTATTTAATACTTTAAAGTTACTTATTAAAATATATTAGCCTTATTAAGCTAGGTTTTATAAATTATATTATTTACTTAAAGTAAAGGTAATTAAAAGGCTCTTAGTAATTTTAGCTATTAAATAGCCTTAAAAATAAAATTACTATTTAAAAAGCTATTAATTAAATTCTATTAATAGTGCCTTTTAGTATAGTAAATTATATAATAAAAATCTTACTTAGCTATTTAAACCTTTTAGTTAAATCTAAGAGGGTATAGCCTTCTAATTACTTAATACTTAGTAATAGCAAAGGCATACTCTTTAGTCTATTATAAAGTATTATATACCCCCTTCCTTATAGGCCGGCCTACTGCCTTTATTACTAACTATAAAAAGCTTATTAATATAAATACTAGCTTATCTAATTCTAATAGGCTTAAGGTAATAATAAGAATTACTATTAATTCCTACTGTATACTTTTAATAAAGTACTTAAGCTTATTATTTATTATTACTTAGATTTTACTTAAATATATTAAGGCTAGCTTAATATTTAAAAGCATTAGGCTAAGGGTAAAATAATTAAAGCTAGTAGTAAGTAGTCCTTAATATTAGCTTTAATAAGAGGTATATTTAAAAAGATAAGGTTAATAGGTTTATAATAATATTTAAGGTATTTAATAGGCCAAGGCCATTTTCTAATACCTAGGAGGTAATTATATAGCTATAGTTTATAATTAGGCCTAATTACTATATATAATATCTAGTATTAAAGGTACCTACTATAAGGTAGTAATTAGGAATTAGTTATTATAATAAAGTATTTAATATATCCTATTTATTATTTTAATAATAAATGTTATTTATTATTATATTATTAACTATAAGCTATAAGATATTATAGCTTTAATATAATTAATTCTAATATATTAAAAGTATAAAGTCTTAGTAGATATATATTATAACTCTAGGTTAAGTAAAATTATTATTTTAAGTTTTAACTAAGAAGTAAGTATTATATATAAGATAGGTTTTTATAAGGTAGTAGGAGTTTGCTATTATTATCTATAGTTCTTAGAGAAGTATAATATTATATTATTTATAGTCTACTAATATAAAGGCATAGTTATAGACTAGGGGAACCTTACTAATATTAACTTAAAAGTCCTTAAAAGTCTTTTTCTTATATCTTTATACTTACAGGCGCCTACTTATGCCTATAATTATAAAGACATATAATTAGGATAATATAGCACTTCCTTAGGGACGTAGGTCTTAGGTACTTAGGTTCCTCCTCTGCCTTAGGGGTAGTAGCTACTATAATATAAGATAGCGCTCTTAATATAGCTAGACTAAGAGCCTAAGGGCTTAATCTTTTTAAGGACCTGGCGCTATCCTACTATAGGCTATCTTACTATAAGTTAGGTATATATTATTATACTTTTATATTATACTAGTAAAATATTATAATTCTTATAACTTAAATATAATCCCTTTATTTTTTAATTAGTTAGTAGAAAATGCTATATACCTTTTTTAAATATACTAAGCAATTAGTAAAATTAGTATAATATAAGCTAAGGTAGTTAATATATTACTTAAGGGTAATATAGTCCTTAGAGTTATAGCTAGTAGCCTTGTTATAGCGTTTATATAGGGGGAGTTAATAGTAAGTATATAATAGGTAGTAATTTAAATATATATTATACTGCCTTAGTTAATCAGTTTTCTTAATAAGCCTTACTAGTTAGCTATTAAAGAGGTATTAGTATTTCTTAACTAGCTTTAAAAAGAATTTAATTAAGGTTTTTATTAAAAGGTTATTAGGTTAATGCTATACAGGCTATATACTAATAGGTTTTTGCCTTATTTAAGTTTCTATTTCTTTATCTATAGCTATATTACTATCTGCTTTATTACTATAGAGGTCGGTTAGCTTATAAGGGTAATCTAAGACTAGGTAGGTAAACCAGTCCTGCCTAGTCTCTACAGCGGCGGCCCCTAAGTCAGGTGCCTATTTAGTCTATCTCTACATAAGGAGGTCGCAAGTAGTTATATCAGTAGTAAGGACGGCCTATCTAGACCTGACTTAGAGTATGCGCGGGATCTTATGTAGATCTACTCTGAGTTTCCGGGATATATAGGCCCTAGTTGGAGCTTCGGCATCTAGACAGATAAAGACATAGAGGTCTACTTAGAGTGGGGCGCCTGTAGTCGGTTGTCCCTGGCGATGAGGGGGCTGTTGTTATTAACGTTATTGTTAACGGTGTCGGGGTTGGTGGGTAAGGGCGTTGTTTGCAGCCGGGGGCGAGGCCGCGATGGCGCTATCTCTTTGAGCGGCACAAGGCCTCAAACATGTCACGACAGGGGGCAGGCGCCAATCAAAATGGCCGTGACGATCGGTACCTTCGACCACGCCTATGTTTGCGTGTGATAGAAGTACTAACAGTTAGCATTATTATAAATCGCTATATTACATACTTTATAGCCATATCGGGTCCTTACCCTTTATTTATTTCCTAATATCGGCTATAAATAGCCTTCTTTTTTTTTTCTTTTTTTTAAGGGTTAAGGCTGCCCTTACTAGTAACCTTTATAAGCTAGGTAGGGGGAATATTTACCTCTATAAATATAATTAATATCTCTTTATAAGTAATTTTGCTATACTTCTATATTATTATTATCTTCTTCCTTCCCTATATAACCTCTCTTCCTTATATAACTATTAGATATATATTTATTAAAAATAGTATTATAAATAGCCTCTTTTTAAGCTTAAAGTATATTATAAGGCTTTTAATAAGGCTATTAGGTCTTCTTTTATAAAATAAAGCTATTTATAAGTATAACTTTAAGGAGGAAAGACTAAAGTAATGCCTATTAAGGACTATACTAGAATTAATATTAATATATTATATAAGACCTTATTTAATTACTATAGTTTATATAATTTATTTTAATATTATATTAAGCAGTAATAGTAAGAATAAGGATTATTTTAAAGCTATTACTATTAAAGACCTACTGCAGGCATTATGCCTCTGCCTTTATGCCTCTTTTAGCAGGTAACTTCCTCTTTATTAATATATGCTTATAAGGGGCTTTGCTATATATAGTTAAAAGGAAGAGTATTATAGAGCTATCTTTCTAAGTAATTTAAAGGACTTAAGGATAATAAAAAGAGATAAATTAGTAAGGGAAATATATATAAAGTTATTTATACCTTTTTCTTATATATTAGGATTAAATATACCTTATTATATATTAAAGGTATACTATTAAGAAGCTTCCTAGTCTTTTTTATATATTTTAATTTAGTAATAATGCTATAGTTAGGGCATGCTATGCCTATAGCCTTTTATTTAAGCTGCTAAAGAAGGCAGAAGAGCTGCAGTAATAAAAAGAAGTTATTTATAAAGATATAATATATCTGCATTAATAGCCTTTTTAATAAGTAAACTATAATATTCTATATATTGCTAAGGGGGACCTCGGTTTATAGCTTTCCTTTCTTATTATATAGCTTTAGTATAAATAGCTTAATTATTATAGCTATATATAGTAATAACTTTATATATTAAAGTTATTATAAAAAAAAGCCTTATTATATAATAACCTAGACTTTAAAGCCCTTTAATATAGGCTTTCCCTTAATAAGTATTATCTCTTTTAATCTACCTATAAATAAGACTATATACTTATTTATAATTAAATTAATTTCTAAAAGATAAATCTTAATAAATACCTTTTATATATAATTAAATTACTTTTTAGCTACTTAAAAGGTCTTTAGAAAATTACTTTTATCTCTTATATTAAGCTTAATATAGTTAAAAGTATAGAAATACTATATAATTAGCTTAAACTTCTATAATAATATAAACTTAATAATTAAATAAAGAAGGTATTAATCTCCTAGGCTAAGGGCCTTTTAATAGTCCTTAAGGGATATTTCCTTATAAATTCTTAAGTAAATAAGGACCTTAAGCTATATATAAGCTATTATAATAGAGATGCCTTCTTACTTAAAAATATAAGACTATTTAAAAAGGGGGGTATTTTAGCTATTAATAATGGCATTTTTAAGTAAGTAAGTAACCTAGCTATTAATATATTTAATTTATAACTATATAAGGGAAATAGGTATAAAAAGCTAGAATAATTTAAGTAATTCCTTAGGCAGAGGGTTAATCCTAAAATTATAATATTCTAGGTTAAAAGGTTAAAAATTATCGCTGCAGCCCTCTTTAGGCAGAAGGTTAGGCACGCCAGTAAGGTTATTAGCTACTGCCTTTAAAGGCAGGGTATAAAAGCTGTTATTATCTATATAATCTTATATCTTTTAAGAGCTTATTATTTTATTTAAGACTTATTAGGGTTAATTTATATAAGGATTTTAATAATTTTAGTAGTATTAATTAAAGAAGCTATCTGATAGGAACTTTATATACCCTGCAGGTACCTGCAAAATTAGTCAGTAAAGTGGGGCTAGTGACATGTTTGAGGCCTTGTGCCGCTCAAAGAGATAGGTAGTCCCCTCAGAATTGAGCCCCTGGGGTCCCCCTCTTAGGCTGCTCACCTCCACTTTGCTCCGATCTCATCGTATCCAGCCAAGCTCTTTTGCCAGCGCCTTACAAGGCTATCCCTCTACGTGGAATCATTACTAATCCTCCTATATACCTTCCTTTTCCGGCCTGGACGTATACCGCTCCATATACAACTTTGGCATGGAATTTCTAGACCGACTGGGGGTTACTTGAGCTATTACTCTTCTCTTCATCTCTTGGAAGTGGATACTCATCGGCATAGTAGGTACTTGGTTCCGTAACCGGGGTCCCGAGTTGTACCGAATCCTTGTCTGACGGAACCTTATACCTTGATATTCATAAACCCTGAGCTATTTTATATGCCGCGCGCCTTACCTCACCTGTTCACTTTGAGACTTCATGATCACTGCCAGACTTCAAGTAGGTTTCTAGTGCAGAATTCTTTTCTCCTTTCATCTGTTGCGTAGAACGACTTCAATCTATGAGAAAGCTTGCTGTCTTGTGTCTGTTGGCAAGGAGCTCGAGTATTCTCTTCACCCAATGAACAACTGATTGGTGTTGCATGATAAAGTGCTACCAGACATAGGCTCATTTGAAAAGACGGCCAGGGAAGGTTAATTGACATTAGCTAACGGTGTGGGTTCGTCGGAAACTCATAGTCCTAATTCTTTAACTCAAATCGTGTCTTGACTTCCAAATAAAGAGGAATGTCAGCACGATGTTGAATGAGACATAGCTGGGTTCTTGTTGGCGGTATCACCGGTTGAAAGCGTGGCGTCTCGGATAACCCAACGGAATCAGATTCGATTCGTCGTCGGACTCGTCGCTGTCATCATTTGAGGATATGCCAAACTCGCGATTGATCCTTCAGCGTTCAGAAAAATAATTATGAAATCTATTCATTCCCTGATTCAAGGACTAAATCTCTCTCTAACTTGTGGCGTCTTGCTATCCCATCGGTCATAATCCTCCACTCTAAACTCAAAAATACCACTCCCCGGACGCTCCTCTACTGCTCGTATTCTCCTTTTTCCATCCTCATTCAGGTCGAGATCTATGCCCTTCGTCGTTTTGGCAATTGACGAGAAGGTCATCTCGCGGAGCTCGTTCACTCCATCCTGCCACATAACTATAAGTCCATATACTACACCCACCACTCCGACAATAAACGACGCCCCATACACCCCTATAAGGACCTGATGATTGTACAAGAAGTAACTGCCTGTGCGCATACGAATACATGGGTAATTCGTATTGGGCCCACCTGGACCCCTGCCTGAGAGCTCGTTGGGGTGTGAAGCCCATGCCACAGCAAGAAGCAACGGGTCTGAGAGAAGAGATATAAGCAAATCTTCATAGAGCTTTTGCACTGCGTTCTCAAACTCGGGAACTGGTAAAGTCTCGGGACGGGCGACCAGCTTTGAAGTTGTGATTTCTGAATGTGCAATTGGTCCTGGTAGCTGAATGGATCCTTGGAGAAGATCGCGGAGTTTCTTGCCTAGGGAGTGATACGCTGCTATTTTGCGGTAGTATTGCCAGTCCTCGGGGAAGACGTAGTTCTCCACGGGCTCGGCGAGTATGGGGTCGAGAGTTCCATCATTGGCAGACTCGTTAACGTATGTTGTGTTGATAACCTTTTGAATATAGTCTCGATTACTAACTTCGTATGATTGGCGGCCACCTGTATAATTCAGATTGACGGTATAGTTAGTTTCCCAATGCTCACAAGCAGTAATAACAGGTGTATAATCTTCATTCCAGCCCTCCATGCTGCGGTTCTTCGCATGCTTGGCGTCTATATCATCCACCTCAACATAACCCATCCAGAGTACTGGCTCTGTCCTGAGGGCACCTAGGTTCTTCGGGAACGGAGGCTTTTGCACTGGTTTGTTGTTCTCGTCGACTGTAATCTGACTAGTCTTGTATTCACCCAAGTCTGAAATGCTGTAAAAGCTGGCGTTTCCGGCGGGTATCATAACCGTTAGGTTGAAGGGAGTAGTGTAATTTTTGAAGCTGCTCATTGTCGAGTTGGCACCTTGGGCGAGCTGCTCGCACTTGTACCCAGGCCCTAGAAAGTGGATGGTCGTAGAGCAGTCCCATCCTTCTCCACAGATCTCCATAGCTACGTCGTCTCTCTGAATCGGCTGACCTCCAGCCAAGACCCTGGAAGCGATGGAATCCAGCGGTGGAGCAGCCTTGAGCCAGTAATCGAAATGATAAGGGGACTTCCTGTCTGCCATCACCTCGTTAAACATCGAGATGGAGATTCCGCGCATGGTCTCATTCGCAGCTCGTTTATCATCGTCCCAGCTTTTCTTAGCGTCATTGCTAAAGTTGAGTGTTCTGACAGATGTGCAGTTTGACTGTTCGCCTCTCGTGTCAGTTACCACGTTGAGTGTTGCCGAAGTAAAGATGACCACGATAGGTGATAGCCAAATGTATATGGCAAGGATCATAGCAAAGGACGACTTCTTCCACGCCTCTCTATTAAAGAGCTCAAATGCATTGTGAGCCGCGCCGAAAAGAGAGTCAATAGCATGGACTGTATAGCTTTTTCTGCTAACAGCTCTCCAGGCGACTTGCTGGTGAGCTGCTAATACAGCAACCACTAAGCTAGCTTTTGCAGTAAAGGCTAGGAATTGACCCAGTCGGAGCCACCATTGCTGGTTTGTAGCTATGCGATTGTGGAGGTGAGTATAGAGAATATGATGACCGATGGCCGCTGCAGCCCCAAAAACGAGGCATACCACCATGCACCACTTATTTCTCACAAGCCTCAACCACGATGGGTCTTTTGGAGGTTGCGTTCGTATACTGGGCTGGTAGACACCCAATCCAGCGGACAAGTTATGTGCTCGATCAGCGGCTAGCAAGTCCACCTGGCTGTGTTCTCCGCCGCCCGAGGCAAACGAGTCGTGCAAATTAGGGCTGAGTGGATCATACGGATGAGTACTAAATTGTAAGCCAATTCGAGGAGAATCAACTTCAGACCGGGGCGACAGGTATGAGCGCTCTCTGCCGAAGGTGGTACTGGCAGGTGATGGGGCAATGTTGGGCTGGTCTTCGAGGTGAGTAAGACCGATGCTCTGGTATTCCTGGGATGATCCAGAGGGAGATATAGGTGCAGCTCGCCTCATCTTGTCCATAGGAACTAACAGCCAGGACTGAGGGATCTGCCGCAAAATGAAAGCGTAAGATCAATGGATGAAACGCAGAAGGGGTATTGAATGGCTGTGAATGCTCAATGACTTTTAATCTGAACATGTGTTAAACACCTAACTAGCACCAGCCCTGCCTTGAGACATTGGAGTGCTAGCTATGATCTTTTTCTTCTGATTTCCAATGAACAGAGAGAAATCAGGCTCTGGTTCTGAGGCTGAAAAAAGGGCTGAGCGTTGACAGATTTCCGGCCCCCAATGCAACTTTACGTAATGCACATATTAAGTGTAGCAAAAAATCCCGCAATACATATATCGATAGAGTCTGATTAAATAATTTTTAACCACTTAGTATGTTAAACTTAGAATTCAGGTTAAGATTTGTCTTATACTTTACAACTTTTAAATAACTTCGGGCATCGCTCCCCCAACCTTCTCTGGCTTGAAGATCGAGAATGTTTAACTGCCTCCAAGATTCAGAGAACAAAGCGCAGGATGGGCCGCGCGTTGTAAGACTGGGGCAGTGCTGACTGAATTGGGCCTTGGCGTAAGCTGTGAGGATGCAGTAATCTCCAATTTTGTCTAACCGATATAGACCCTGGCGACCAGTGAGTAGATTTGGTCAGGAATGGCATAGCTGCTTTCTCCACGGGAAAAGAGGTAAGAGATAACTTGGAGTTGCATGAGCCACCCACCTTTCATCATCATACCCAGTCTGCAAGCAACCCTTAAAGCAAGGGCCAAAGAACCTTGCACCCACCATAATTCTGCTGGATCGTCGATATAAGTTCCTTACCGTTAAAAGCTTGCTTCACGAAACAATTGTAACCTTGAACTTGGTCCAGAGTTAAGTCACAAATGCAAGTTTGTCTTTGTGGTCTTGTTATGGCCCGTTTTTTGACCAGGGATTTGTCGTAATCCTGCCGCGGCGGCTTGACTGATTCATTGAGAAGTCGAAGCGCACATCATATACCGTCCAGTCATCCACTACCGACCTTGCCCCCTCTCCATCTCATATCGAGCGATATCAGTACAGAAGCACGAAAAATCTTTGACCGACTTCTTTCAATATTGCTTTGGAAGGAAAGGTCATAGCAATCACTGGAGGTGCCCAGGGCATTGGGTTAGCAACTGCACGACTTGTTGCAAGCAGAGGTGCCAGTGTTAGTATTTTCGATAGCAATCCAGTGACACTCGAAGCAGTAGAGGAGGAATTCAGCACAAACAAATGGCCCATTCACACATTTACGGCAGATATTCGACAAGCTGACAAGGTCGATGCTTGGATCGAGAGTGTTTTTGAAGAGGTTTGGCCGCCTCGATAGCGCCGTTAATGCCGCGGGAACCGTTGGAAAGTTTCATGGCCAGAAGCCAATAGCGCTTTTCGATGATGATGATTGGAACCTCGTTATGGGTATCAACGTCAACGTTGCGAGACCTTCCACCCGGTGCCTTTCGACCACTTATGGATTGTCCTGACAGATGGCTAAATGGAATGATGCACTCTCTCCGTGCCGAGCTCCGGCATATGCAGCCTGGAGGAAGCATCGTCAACATCGCTTCCAACCTAGGCTCAAAGGGTGCTCCAGGTTACGCCCCATACGCAACCTCTAAGCACGCTGTTATGGGACTGACCATGAGTGCCGCCCATGATTATTGATCTCAGGGTATAAGGATTAACGTCGTGTCTCCCGGTGGCACTCAAGGGCCATTGATGAGAAGTGTGGTTGGTGATAACCCTCCTCCGCCTCTCTCGGTCTTGGGAAAGTATGGACAGCCTGAAGAGGTCGCTTTCCAGATAGCCTGGCTTCTTGGACCTGAGAGCACTCATAGTTCTGGAAGTGTTTTCCGCGTTGACGGTGGAGAGTTTTGTTGATCATATTGGATGTATGTCTGCTTAATAAGAACGTTTAAATGTACTGAAACGTAGCTATTGTTTCAAGTGGATCTGAGGTGTTTCCAAGTTGCAGGGCAGGGAAATGTCCCTACGGAATCGGTAGATTGGCCACTAAATAACATCTCATGGGACTCTCTATCTCGACAGGCGGATTTCATTTCCAGATTTCTGGTAATCTTCAGTTCTTGGTCTAGCCCGTTTTTCCAATTGTTTAAGTTACAGTCACCAATAGGGAGTTGAACCTCAACCGAGGCTGACTAGGCCCGTAAACCCTCGAATCAGCGGCTTCCATTGACTGCATATCCATGTCTCTGGGCCCTCTCTATAACGATCAACACCTCCCTTCTCTAGTAAACAAACCGATGCAGCTACTGTACCTAAAATAATGGGTCGATGCAGGTCCGCAAATTAATCCGGCAACCAGCTCGTGGCGAGTTTGCTCAAAATTCGAGTCGTAGCGGTCAAACACAACAAGCCTCCGACCTCGTTAATTATCAATCATCCTCTCCTGCCCGTCATGCTGAGCAGCACGGTCCTCAGCTTGCTATCTCTAGCAGCCTTATGGTTCGACCCTGCCACCACGGAAAAGAAGACCGAGTCCGGCTGCGATGCACTCAAGCATGCCTTTCCTGACAAGACCTTTTACCCAAAGGACGCAGTCTACGAGTATGAGTCGCAAGATTTCTGGTCCAACAATGAGATCCTAGACCCAGCTTGCGTCTTCCGCCCTACCAGCGCAAAGCACGTTGCTGAGGCAGCCAAGTTGATGGGTGCCGGTCATACATCCTTTGGTCTACGTGGAGGCGGACATATGGCCATCGCAGGCGCCAACAATATCGATGGAGGTCCGCTTTTCGTCATGTCCAATATGACAACCCTTGAGTTGGCCAAAGACAAAGAGTCGGTTTGGGTTGGACCTGGCTTGGATTGGGGTCAAGTTTATCGCTATCTAGCGCAGCACAAGCTCGCAGTTGCTGGTGGTCGTCTTTCTGCAGTCGGTGTACCAGGTCTGCTTCTGGCGGGAGGTATCAACTTCCATGGGAACCAACGAGGATGGGCAGCGGATAATGTGCTCGAATATGAGCTTGTGCTCTCCAGCGGCAAGATCATATCAGTCACTTCAAAGTCACATCCGGATCTCTTTTGGGCTCTCAAGGGCGGATCTAACAACTTTGGCATTGTCACCAAGTTCAAGCTCGCCACGTTCCCATCGGATCAGATTTACGCTGGTATCTACAGTGTCGCTGATATACCTGGGTTCTTGAAGGTGCGAGGCAATATGAATGAATCACTTGATCAGGACTGACAGAAACGCAGGCTGTGGCAAATTTCTCTGCCTTCAATACTGACCCCCTCGCACACATTGTTCCTCAGGTGATTGCAGTTGATGAGGAGACGACTATTGGCGGTGCAATTCTCTTCTACGACAGCGATTCAGATCCGGAACCTGAGTGCTTCAGGCCATTCTTCGACCTTCCCGCTATTTCTAACACGTTTGAGACGAAGACTCTTGCCGAGTTTTCGGATGAGACTGGCCAGCTCGTGACTCCGAAGATCAACGACCAGTTCATCGCCGGTACCACTACGGGTAAAACATATGAGGAGCTACTCGAGGGAATACAGCTTGTGAACGATGGCTTCCTCAACGCTCTTCCCGACTTGTACAAGGTCCTCCCCGCCAAGGACCGTGTGCTCATTTCTGTTGACTGGCAGCCTGTGGGATCTCTCTGGACAAAGGCTTCTAAGAAGTACAACCCTGGGGGTAATGCCCTGGGCTTGGATATCGTGAAAAAGGGCACATACATCGCTTGGGCAGAGGTTGTTGAGTGGAGTGGCGATGAGCATAATAATGCCGTATTCAAGTGGATTGAGGACACGACGTGGGCAATTGCTAATGCCACGCAGAAGGCTGGCCTATATGATCCTTTCACCTACATGGGAGACGCAGCCGGGTTCCAGAACATTTATGATGGCTATGGGAAGGAGAATAAGCAGAAGCTGCTTCAGATCTCTCGCAAGTATGATCCTTCTCGGATCTTTCAAAAGTATTGGCCAGGTGGCTTTAAGATTGGACAGTAGACTCGATATCCATTAGCGTACCCATAGGGGATTAATGTCGAGAGCTGTATTTACATATGATGGGCAACATCTAAAAGAAGGATGTCATTCCTGAAGTAACTAAAGCAAAGACTAAGAAAAAGTATCTACTGATATAACTAATTGATTGGGACAGGATGATCTGAGTTCTTCCATTGATCTTAGCATCAATGAAAGCCTTGCCGGCTCCATTTGCAGTGATAGATTCTCCAGTGCTGACAGAGTACTGCTGGCCGGGAACCAACCGCTCGAAGCCAAGTTTAAAGACGCCTGCCTCTTTTCCGTTGTAGATAACAAGGTCAAGCTTCTTTCCATCCTCGCTGTCAGCTTTGGCGACGAGTACTTCTGGGAAAGGCGCATCCTCAAGGATCGGGCCACTCAGTGCTTCCTTAGAAGGTCCGTGGGGGGTAGCGTTGGCCAAGTCGCGCTGCTTGACAAGACGAGCCATCAGGGCAATCACCTGAGTAGTTGTTGAAAGGCCCTTGTTGCGAAGGGAGCCTGTCTTGGTGGCTTCGACGGGGAAGTAGACGTTGTCAGGCTGCTCGAGTGCCTCCTTGCGAACCTTCTCGTCACCGAACTCAGCAGCTATAGCGGCGATGAAAGCTCGGAGAGGACCCTCGCCGGCGCGGTAGTTACCGGGGTCCACCTTATTGGCGCCCTTCAGGTCTCTGACTACCAGCTTGCCTTTTCCGCCATACTTGATAAACTCCTTTCGGATCATGGCCCAGTTGCGGTGAGCAAGGTGAGGGAGGTATGCGGTGAGGAGCATGGCGTTGATGCAGTCGGTACGGGTTCCGCAGAGACCAGGAGGCTAGATACCTTTAGTCAGCTGGCTGGACTGACAACGATATTATGATGAGGGATCTACTTACAGTGAGACCTGTGAATTCACTACGGATGGGGAGGATGCGTCCGTCACACTCAGTAAATTCCTCTTCAAGAGAGCGTTCAAATCGGTTCCTGAGCTTCTCTCCGCAGTCGCGGCCGAGGATGCGACAAGAAATGACTAGTCCAGCCATACCGGTGAGACTAAACGATTCATCAGCATATACGTCTTGGGATTTGTTAACGGGTATGAGTACGTCGAGTTGTTTCTAGCATCTGCCAGAATTGGGTGTCCTTTCGTGGTGCTTAACACGACAAACTCACCTCATGAGCTTTGCTCCACTGTGGCCCGTAGCGGTCAGTCAACGAAGGTCGTGGATCTTGCGTCATTCTAATTAATGTTTCACAGACTGTAAGGCGTTGTTTATTGTGTCGTCTATCGGATCTATAAAAGCAGATGCCCATGTTTACCAGGTTGCTACAACGGTAGAAGTCGGAGCATGTCTGGAGCAGCTTATTATGTTGGATCGATCTCCGTCCCGGGAACTGTTTAACTGTCATAGATATGAGGACTTCCTAACTGACGGCACTAACGCATCTATAAGTGACTCAGAACTGAAGAAAGCAGAGAGTCATGTTCAGCCTTCGGACGTGTTGAATATGCAGTTTACTTCTGGTGAGACATTTACCATCAATCAGTGCGTCGTATTGTTTACCTTGAAGGTTCTGACAGTTCTTGAGGTACCACCGGCCTGCCGAAAGTCTCCATGCTTATACATAAGTAAGATTCCATCTCTCTAAAACCGTCTTCATTCTACTGACAATCTATTCTAGCAACTTGCTTAACGATGGAAAATACGTGGGGCGCGCCATAAGACTCACCCAAGATGATATCGTATGCTGTCCACCGCCACTATTCCATTGCTTTGGCCTAGTGATGGGCTTCCTTGCTTCCTTCACACACGGGAGCACTATTGTGTTTCCTTCTGATAGGTTCAAAGCAAGGCAAACTCTCGATGCAGTCGAGGCACAAAAGGCTACGGCACTGCTAGGTGTCCCCACAATGTTCATATCAGAGCTGGAGCAGATGGAATCACAGCCTCAGAGGATCACAACAGTGCGCACTGGCCTTGTTGCTGGCTCGCCTGTGTCACCCTGTTTGATGGATGAATTGAGGGCCAAGATGAATATCCAGGGTATGCTTATTGCATATGGGATGACTGAAACAAGCCCCGTGGCCTTCATCACGTCATTGGGTGATAGGATGCTTACCAGTCTCGGTCGTGTTCTTCCCCATACCGCAGCAAAGATTGTCGACACGGGAGGAAACATTTTTGCCATCGGCGAGCGCGGAGAGATCTGCACTACCGAGTTTGCCTTACAAAAGGGATACTATAGAGACGATATCAAGACACAGGAAGCCATGAGACTGGATGAGAATGGCGTATCGTGGATGCATACTGGGGAGGAGGGTTACCTGGACGAAGAAGGTTACGGTTTCATCACTGGCCGCATCAAAGATCTGATCATTCGAGGTGGTGAGAATCTATCTCCAAGCGAGAGTGAAAACCAGCTGCTACGTCACCCAGCTATAAGAGACGCTTGCGTGGTGGCAGTGAAGGATAAGATTCACGGCGAAGTAGTCGCAGCCTTTTTACAGGCGTGTTCACATGAGAAGAAACCATCAGATAAAAATATCAGGGATTGGGTTTTACAGGACCTGAGCCCCGTCAAGGTGCCGGTATTTATCTTCTGGCTTGGTCACGATGGCGTGGATGTTGAGTTGCCCAAGACAGGAAGTGGAAAGTATCAGAAGCATATCATTCACGATATTGTGAATCATTTAGCAGAGACAAGAGGCAGGACAAAATAGGTGTTTAGTAGTAATTTAATTTATACTAGTTCTTTATATTATTAGCTTAAATAATAGCTTTAGCATTATACTTTTATATATTAATATTAATATTAATTAGTTTATAAGTTTATTTATTTTTATTTTTACTTATCTTAAACTTATTATATTTATTATAATACTTAATATAGTAATTATTAATAAATACTTAGTATTATTTATAAGGGTATTGGATTAGCCACTCGGAGGCGAGAGGTCTCTGACCTCTCGCACTATTGTTCTTCCGATCCGACCTCCTGAGCTTACCTCGGATTGCAGAGCCCAGCAAGGAAGCTCTGCAAGTTGAAGTCTAGCAATATAATCGAACCTACCTATTATCTTGAGGTCACCCTGACTGAACCATCCTTTTACATATTTTAATTATTATTATAGTTATATCTTACTTATATTATAAAATTTCTTATATAAATTTAATTATTAAGGTATTAATTAAAAAGGATTCTACTAACTACTAGAGCTAAATATAGAAACGCTAGGGCCCCACAAGTTTTCACTACACCATTCTTTGCCAAATCTCACACAGCGGGGTAAGTGACAAAATTTCCCTCATACCACTCCATCTAGTTTCATTGAAGCTGATTGTCATATCAAACTCTACAATACCACAAAATGTCAGCTCCTACGGACCCAAATACGCAAATGCCGCCTAGAGACGAGACCGAATCATGCAGTCGCCCAACGCATCATTTGCAAGAGATTAAAGTCGGAGATAACAGCGTCCAGCTCTTGGTATCAACAAAAGACCACCTCTATGACGCTAAAGACGTTGTAGCTGGAGTCGACTCTTATCAAGTTATTGGTTCTTGGGAAGACAGCTCAGTCCAGGAACTTACCAAGGTCTTGAACCAACGCCAAGTCATTACAAATCGGCAGTCACCCGCATGCGTTGAAGCATCTCGCTTTGAGAAACATGGAGCAGGAAAGTCTCTGGCAGAGGCTGGTCGGGAACAACACAATAGGACTGTGAACGGGCCGCAGAGGAGCGAATAGAACTATCTTGTTGATTGCGTATACCCTCCACTTACACATTCCTCGTCTACCGTGCCTTCATTGCGCACATATTGCCGCTGGTTCTGGGATCTCAGCACTTCGTTGAGACTACCCTCTGAAACAGACCCAAAGAATTGAATAGATCCATGACCGGCCCTAGCTCCCTTGATGTTGAATAGGTCCCCTAGTGTAGACACGCATATTTGCTTTCCATTGTTTCCGACGCTGATATCTTCAACCACGTGCACCCTTCCTGACGATGCCCATTCCGATGCCCGATCACAGACACTTAAGCACTGTTTCGTGCTTTCCAACTCATTTTGAAGTGTCTCGCGATTCGCACCAGGATCGATTTTCTGATTCAAATCTTGAACCAAGGACCTAAGCCGGAGATTCTCTTCGGTATTATCACGGTGCGATTCGAGGCGGTCGATGGTGTCCGAGAGATTGTAGCTGCACGTCTTGAGGGTGGAAATAGTGAGGGAATCAGCAAGTGTCATGTTACCAGCTGAGATAGACATGACAGCAGTATTCGAGGCAGACTTAGTAAGAACAGGTTGAAAACTCATCCCATTGATTTCTTCAAAGAGATGTTTCAAATACTCAAGGCATCGTTCTGTACTTTCTTTTTCGTTTTCGAATTTCCGGAGATTGGCTTGGCCTTCGGTAGCTTCGGTCGTGGCGGCCTGAGATACTATGTCTTGTAATTTGGAGTCGATGTCTTTCAGATGCTTCTCCAGATCAAGCTTAGTGTCGCAAATCAAGTTTTTGTAATCATTCAGAACTTCAAGGGTAACCTTGGAGGAGCGCCTGGAAGCAAGTTAGCGAAAACTTTTCTCTTGGGGCGAGCAACTAACAGGTTGGCGTCAGCTAGCGCTATAGTTATCGTCCCTTTGTAACCGGCTAAGAGTTCTTTAAAAGAAACAATATCGCCATTCATGTACATCAACTTGGCCCAATCTCTCAAGCTTGTTCTTGCCTCGGCTCGAGTGCGCCTGCTGTTATTCTCGATCAGGATTTGGAAATCTTCACACGCCTGTCGGCACTGAATGAGGGGAACTTTGAGCGGTAAAAACGCGGTCTCGTTGGTGCGCACATGATCTTGCAGCGGTCTGAGAACTAATTCAAGATCTTTGAGTTCGCGAACAAGATCTAGCACTGCAGCTCGGTGGTTTCGGAAGCTTTGGATAGTCTCATAGAGTATTTTGCTTGATTGCAGGGTTGCGGTGACAACGGCGATTAGTCCTGACGCTACACTTAGCGGATCGCCCATGATAAGTCACCGCTTCGCGCGTGAGGCCTAATTCCCTAAAACGTTAAGTATAGATGCTATATAAAGTACTCTTTCCTTAATGTTTTGATTTTGACCTTGAAACAAACCGAGCTAGGCTGAGGCATAAAGAAGTATCGGCTATCCTATGCGGGGTAAATAAAAGCCGTAAATTCTACAAGCTCCACACTTTTTGGCGAGTATTTAGGTAGTAAGACTTTAATTAGGTCTATTATATAAGAGAGTGGCCTATATAGTAAGTATAATTAAAACTAAAAATAACTTAGTAGAGAAATAAGTAAAAGAGAAAAAAGTTATATCTTAATATTAATAGGATATAGCTGTTTAGAATAGTAATAATATATCTCTTCTTTTTATACCGTACCTAGCATAAATACACCACGTCAAGTCCATTATATCCCGCACTGCTTACATCTGCTCCTCCAAAATGTACATTGACCTATAAAAGCTAGTTGCACCACAATATAAATTGTATTTGCGATATATATTACCGCTTCTTCTACCACTTCAGAATGTTCATCCAGTCAGTCTTGGGTGTTTTAACACAAAAGAGCTTAGATCAGAGAGCTCAGTGCAATGCAAGGTAGAGCCACATTAATAAGGCCGCCGCTAGCCTGCGTTGTGTTAGTTTCTTGGTCGGGTCTGTGAGAGGGAATTACTTTACAGTAGAAGGACTGTTCTGGCAGCAAGCCACATTGGCACCGCACTTCTTTCCCAGAAGGCCATCAAGAATGCCGACAACATTAAGACTGAGATCAGAGCATCCATCAAAGAGAGTCAAATCGTCAAGGAGTCCCAGGCCATCTTCTGCAGCATTTTTAGCAGGCTTGTTGGACACCTTGTTGTAGCATTGGACAGTCATGTCATTACCACAGGTATTTTGGGCTCGTGAGACAGTAAGCTCCTTGACAGAAGAGTGTCGGTTGCCCTTGAACTTTGAGGCAGCAGCGGCTGAGATAAAGAGAGTGATGGCAATTGAGGGTTGCATCTTGAAGTATTACTATGTAGAAGTAAGATTGGCAGTCGGGAAATTTTTGAATAAGATAAGTAGGTTAATTGTAAAGATGTAAACAATATTGCAACTCGATGAATGATGTTATAGAATCGCCCGATGTCCAGAGCATCTATCCATACTTTTATACCTTAGAAAATACCGAGATTGTTTAGATTCCCCTTAATTACAAAATTCAATACTCGGCTTAAGATAGCTAAATGTCTTAAAATTGTGTACTAAATACACATGTCCTTGCATAGAGAGACGACTCCTATGGGGCAAAAAATACATAATATATTATCTAATAATACATCCCTTATAGTAAATACTCCTAGAGCAGTTGCCAAGACACGGGACGCTTAATTAGGTTTAGGATAGTTAAGATATACCTATTTAACAGTGCTGCCCGTGAGACGTAAAGGCACGGGAACACGGAGTAAATATCTCTTTAAAACCTAATTTAGCAGGTTTGATTCCGGATCTCTTATATATTAGTAAATATAGGATTTCCCTAGGCTTTTATACTTATAGTAAAGGCAACTTAAGCTAGGATTCCCTTATAGTAGACGAAATTATAAGTATGCCTATTTAACCTTAGGCTTCTTAGATGCTTTAAATACTATCCTGGCCAGGGCTTGTTTAAACAAGAGTATATGCGCTGTGAAAGCCGGAATAGATAAGAGTACGCAATTAGACTAACTCACCGCCACCCCACACACCCCCCGTCCCCGCATACCCGTAATAGCATTACAACCGAATCTATAGATAACTTCAATTAATTCTATAATAATGAGTATTTATTTAATTTAATTAAGAGTTTAAAAACTAATTTATAAATATTATATCTATAGTTTATATTTTTAGTAAATTCTTTTTATATTATTTTCTCTTATTTCCCTTAATCTTATATAATATATTCTTTTTAGCCTAATTATAAGCTAAGATAATCTATTTAATTTTAAGGAAAGCCTTATTAAGGTTAAATTAAATAGTAACTTAGCTAGTAGGCTCTCTTACTGCTATTAATGCCTTTAGTATTACTTTTTCCTTTTCTAGGTATTAAATTTAATTATTTTTCTAGTTAATATATTTTATTACCTTCTTTATAATATAATTAAAGTTATAAATAAAAGTATTTCCTTAACTTTATATAGCTTTTAGTTATTTTTAAATATTAGCACTTCCTTAAGGTATACTTTAGATTATATTAGTAATTACTTAGACCTTCCTTAATATTATAGGCCTATTAAAGTACTTATATTTCTTCTCCCTTAGCTTTAATACTGCTAATGCCTTTTATAAATTAATTAGGAAAAGCCTAGAGGCTAAGAAATTACTTATTATATTCCTATAACTTAAGGCTTTTAATAAAGCCCTCTTATAAGCTTTTAGGAAGAGTTATTATTAGTATGGCAAGGTTGCTTTATATAAGGCCTAAGAGCAGGTAAACTAGTAATAATATATTTTTAATAGCCTAAATATAGTAATATTAAGTAGTTAAGTAATATATAATAAATATAAAGGTAATTAAAAGAGCTAAATCTTATATAGCTATGCCTTTTTTATTAATTTTACTATAATATATAATTTATACTAGTTTAGGATTAATAGTTTTTATTAATTAAGATCCTTTAGCTTAGTTTATAATATAAATATACTTATAAACTAATAGATAAAGATATTATTATTAAACTAACTAGTTAAATTATAAGTATACTTCTAATTAAGAAAAATAACTAAAAATTACTATCCTTAAAGGTTCTTACTAATAAAAATAATATAAGGTATAAGATACTAATTATTTACTAATATAGATTTAATTATTAACCTTTAATGTAACGGTTGTACAAGCCGTTAAGCCACAGGGCAAAAGATCAGGCCATAATCGCTATGCAAGCAATTATAGGTATGCCACAGCTACCTTATAGAGCCTTATAACGCTATTACGGGCACGAATCGTAACATTTAAGTTATATTATTAAATTTTATCCTCTTTAAAAAAGAAGGTATTATTATTCTAGCTATTATATTACTATTAGTCTTACTAATTTAAATACTAGTCTTATTAATATTATATATATAAGGCCTAGTTATCTTTTTTATATTAACTACCTAATTATAACTATTATAATACTTAAAAAGTAATTCCTTTATTATATAATACTTTCTTATAGATTTTATAACTTATAATAGCTTTAATTTTATACTTAAATAATAAGTAAAGAATCTATTAACTTAGTTCTTAATATAATAGACTTACTTATTAATTAATAATAATACTTATATAAAGTTATAAATATCCTTTTTTATAAGAGGCTAAAAAGTATATTCTTATTTAATAATATAATTAACTAAGTTATCTTCTTATTTTATAGTAAGTAACTAATCTTTTTAATATATTATATAAATATCCTAGCCTCTAGCATATTAATTATATAATATTAAAAGCTTAATTAAGTATTTTACTACTAAGGGCTATAAACTAATTATTTCTATATCCTTAATAGCTAATAATATCCTCTTTTTATAATCTAATAGCTGCAATTCTATTACTATTAAAATAAAGAAAAATAGATTTTATTTAATAAATATAAAATAAAATAAAGAATCCTGTATTAATGATGCATTAATGGTGTTAAAGTGTGCGGGGATAGGGGGTGTATGGGGTGGCGGTAAGTTAGTCTAGAATATTATTTACTATAGCGCCTAATAAGTTAATAATATCCTCTTTCTGCAATTATAGAGATAATATTACTATCTTTGGGTTAGGATAGCTTCCTGTATAAGTATCTTACTTAACCTCTTACTTTGCCTGGGTTTTATAAAACTAGGTCTTAAGGAAAGGCTAGTAGGGCTTTAGTAGGATTTAGTAAACTTTTCTCTTTTAGTTTAAATTATTGTTTAGTAATAGATAAATTAATATTTAAAAAGTTAGATTAGGTATTTATAAATATTAATAAGATCTTTTATATTTAATTCTTTAGTAATTATAAATATATATTATTATTTAGGCAGTAAGTAATTAAGTTATAAAACCTATAGTAAGTAAGTAATAATAATATAATATATTTTTATTAATAATTTTTAAGTAAGATAATATTCTTAGCTATTCCTATTTAAATCTATATAACTTATAAGGTAAAGACTCTTATTAATTAGTTTTAGCAGATATATAAAGGATTACTATATTTAAAATTTATTCTATCTTAAAGAGTATAATATAAGTAAAGTCTAATCTTCTTATTAAAGCTATTTAGTTTCTAATAATAATCTTCCCTATATTCTAGGGGTTTATGCTTATATATATATTAGTATTAAGTACTTTACTCCTTAAAAACTAAATCTAATATCCTCTTTGCTTTCTTAAGTGCCTTTAAAATAAAAGATTAAAATAAATTTACTAACTTAAGGTTTTTTATTTCTAATAACTTAGCTTAATTACTAGGTTACTTAAGATAGGTAATAAAAAGTATTAAAAATATATTATTTATAATATTATAAATTAACTAATAGAAAAAAAAGGCAAGATAAATAGTTAAGAATAGCTATTTATTATTAATTTACTTATTAGAAGTCTTTTATTATATTACTTTTTAATTTATATACCTTTATCTTTATAAGAACTACTTTATATATATTTATATTTAAGGTATATTATATTAAGGAAGATAAAAACCCTTTTTACCTAATCTTAAACTTAATGCTATTATAATAATCTATTATATTAATATTCCTATAACTAGGGTATTTAAAGCTATTTAAATTTTACTATTTCTTTAAGTATATTTCTATTTTATATTATCTAGATAAGGAGCTATAATGCCTAAATTTATTACCCCTAATAAAATAAGGCTATATTAGGTTAATATTCTTATATTACTAGCAGGGCATTTTAAAACCTATAAGATGCCTATTATAACTAACTTAATCCTTGCTATAGCTTACTAATACCTGTTTTCTTTACTTTTATAATCTTATCTAAGGTATTATTTACTACTTTATACTTTATTTATTATAATACTTAATAACTATACTAATATCTAATAATGCATTATGTAATAAGCTAATTATTATATAAGAAGTATTAGGATAATATATAAAATAGGCATTATAATAAGAATTAATTAGGCTTTTATAAATAGAATTACTAAAAGGGGTTTATAAGAAACTTATATCTCTAATATGCCTACTTCTTTTTACTTAATAATATTTATCCTTTAGAATACAGGTAATAGTTATACTATAGCTAGGTACCCCTTAAGATTAGGGCTTAATAAGGTAAGATATAAGTATAAAGTTATCTTAAAGGCCCCTAATTAGAAACTTGGAAATTAAGGAAATTTAATAGCTAGTAATAAGTATAATAATATATAGCATTAGTTATTAAAATAGAAAATCCAAAGCCTATAAGATAATAAAAGGCAGATACCTATATAAGGGTTAGCTCTTAGCCATAGCTATTATAGTACTAGATATATATTATATATCTTAAGTATACTATAAGATAGATTTAATAGATTATAAAGCGAAACCTGGTGATCTTATTAAGTAAAGTCTTAATAATGCCTTATCTTGCTTTATTATTTTCCATAGGGGGGTATTAATCTGTTTCCCATACCTATGCCGCTATATGCTATGAATATAGTTGTACTATATATGGCTGCATCTTAAACTGCACGCAGGTGTCAGTCTAACACAAGGTTATCCCCAGTCGTCTTTCTTCGCGTGTAGCAGATAATTAATTTAGTATAGCGTTGCTCTTCGTTAGCAGCAGGCTAACGATACTGGCCTTCAACGTTACGGTCTCCACCCGCACCGCATTTAACTCTATCCAAATCTAACAGATACAACTACTGGCGCCATGAAAGTCAGTCGTAACCTGGTTTTATAGGAGTGCGGCAAAATAATCAACTCCACTAAAGTTGATTTTGGTATATATGACTAGGCGCAGTCGAGGCTTCTATAGACTTGGGTCTTTCTACTTGGCAGCTTACGACTACAAGAAAATGAAACGAACAAACACATCACGCATGGCGATGTTAAATCGAAATAAGTGGCGCATCATTCGACGTCATAGCTGACTTTTTAAACTCTCCTAAACAACCAGTTATAGCACTCGGCCTATTATCTTATAGACAGACGTTGCTGTCAGCAGCCTTGCCATATTATTACGCCATAAGGAAGGATTATCTTACAGAGGTTCTAAAAAAATATAAAACCACTATAGGGGGTAAATAATATTAAAGTTAATTAATATTATTAACGGTAATATATAATTTAGGATTACTTATATATATTTATAAAGCCAAGCTTAGTATTTACTTTATTTCAGTTTAAGCCTCAGATACCAAGGACCAGGCCTAGCTATAGTAAAAATTAAATATACTAACTAAAGCTTAACTTAATTCTAGATATACTGCCTAATCTTTTATTAGCTTATTATAATTTAAGAAATACCTAATAACTCTTATAAAGTATTTTAGAAATCGCGCTGCTTTTACTATACTATTTATATTTATAATTAAAAGGAAAAACTAATATATACTTACTACTACTATAGTTATTATAATACCCTAAAAGCCAATTATTAATAAAATAATATAAAAGCTCTTTAATAAATTCAGGACTATTAGCAGTTATCTTGTTAAACTTTTCCTTAGTATCTAATAAACTTAGAAACCCGGAGAACTTCTCTTTAATAAAAGCTAGAGCATAATTACAAAGTCCTCGCGCAGAGGGTAGTATAGAGTTATAAACTTTAGATATTAAAAGAAGAAAGTTAGAAACGTTTAGGTTATTTACTAAGTATTCTAAGTATTTATTTACTAATAGGACTTTTAGCTCTTTAATATTATACTTATCTGCCAAGGTAAACATTACTGCATAAATTAATAAAACTGGAATTATATCTAATGCCTATATCTTCTTCGGATTCTTTAGTATAGTTACTAGTATAGCAGAACTTTACCATCCGTCGCACCATAGGCAAGAAATAAGAGTCTAGGCTATATAATTAGGTAGATGCCTCCTAGAACAGTGTTTTAGTTATTATAATAATGCCACAGAGAAGCACATAATACCTTTAATTTTCTAGTATATGCCGCGTAAAATACTAGGAAATAGCTGCAAATAATCACCCTATAAATAGGTATAATATGCCTTTTATAAGTAAATTTAAAGTTAGTAAACTCGCTATTCTCCTGCGCCCTATTAAGCAAGTTAGGATTTCTTTTATTTAGGAGACTAGAAGTATAGTTATACCTCGAAATATACTTTATAGCCCTTATAGAAATCATTACTATATAGCTTAAAGTTACTATCTAATTAATAAAATAAATTTAAATCTATAGCAAAGGTTATACTGCTAATAGGGTAACCAAGGCCAGCTCTTGCCTATATTAATAATCTATTACTATTTATAATTGTCCTTTTATACTTAGCTTAGCCTTATCGCTATTAATACTACTAAGAGACATAAGATAAGATAATTTATAAGGCTTAGAAGTTTGTAATTAGTAAATAATTGCCTATTAGATATTTAAAAAATAAACTCCCTCTTAATAAGAAATATAAAACTAAAAGCTTCTTATATAGATAGTATATTATTAATTTTATATAATAACCCTAGACTTAGCTTATAGAAATATTACTATAAATTAATATAACTACTTAAAATATTTAATCCAGGATGCCCTATATTAGAATTATTTTTATTATAAAGCCTAGTACTACCTGCTTACTTAAGAATATTATATAAAGTAGGATGTAGCATAAGTAGATAGATATAGAATAGGGGTTTATTAAAGGACTAGTATACTATATGAAAATGTCTTATACCTAACCCTAAAAAAGAAAAGAAAAAAGAAATAAGACTAAGACTAAGACTAATTTTATAAGGGACTGCTGGCCTATATAATTTAGCTATAAGAAAAAATAACTATAATATAATTATTAATATACTACTAGGTATAAAATAATAAGACACCTATAGACTAAAAGCCTTTTTTTTTCTAGTAATTAGTATTACTAGTATTTAGGAAAAAATAATTAATAAAGTTATAATTTAAATTAATATAATACTTAAATATTTACTAAGCATTGTTAAGAATTATATAGACTGCTTATTAATATAACTTATTACTTAAACTACTAGTATTACTAAAGGGTATTAGCTCTTATTCTGCAATATGCCATCTTATATTAATACAGGAAGCCAGATTAATAATAAATTACTACCTTAAGCTATATTTTTATATAGATTTAATATAAACTCTTTAATTAACTTATAAGTATAAGTAATAATAGTAAGATCTATAGCAGCCATAAATTCATTTAAGCTAGAGCTAATACTTATAACTTTAATATATTCCTTTAATATAGCTTAGAAGAGTAGTACTAATTAGGAATTATAGAATAAAGTACTTAATTACTAATATAATATATAGTAATACTATAAAATATAAAACGCCCCTTATAATATATAGGATATATTATACTAATACTAATTACTTATATAATATTATATACTTAGGTCTAGTTATAGGTTAGGTAATATTATATAGGCTAGCAAAGATATAGGCGCCTTAAATATAGCAGGTCTATTTTAAATATAGTTTCCCCTTTCAAGCCTCTTTACATATTCTACGTCACAGTATCAGCCACCTAATAAAGTATCCAGTTAGTAGTGCTGCTCCTTGAACGATAGGGCCGCAATATCTATGTCATATAAGAGTATAGACCAGACCAGAGAAATACCTTATACCTGGACTATGCGGCTAGAAAAGTCTTCTTAAACCGTTAATTAATTGATTAAGCTGTCTATTTAGGGCCTTTCTAATATAGCCTAGCTAATCTCTAAAAGAGTAGTAAAACATTATATAACTCTTCTATTTTAGGAAAAGTAGCTCCTTTAATTAAAATGCCTTATTAATTAATATCTAATAGTTTAATATATCTCCTTAAAATAATAAGATTTTATTACTTTAAAGCTATTATTAATTTAGTCTTTTCCGTTTATAAATTAAAATTTTATATTTTATTTTTAAGAAATATATTTTTTATAATATTTTATAACTTTAATTAATTTATATTTTATTAATATAATTATTTATAAGTTATTATTTTAATTATAAGTTTTTTTAATTAAACTTTTACTTTAAGGTTTTATATTATATTAATAATTTATTATAGTATAATTAAGTAATAATAATATTAATAAATTATAATAATATAATTATATACTAATATAATTAAGTAATAATATAACTGATTATTAAGTATATATTTTATAAAATTTAACCTCTTTTTAATTTAGAACTTTCTTTTTTTTAAAAAGTATTATAATAATTACTTAATATATAATATTTCCTTTTATATATTAATTCTTTTTATTAAATTTAATATTATAATTTAAGCTTCTTTATTAACTTTTAGGTAATATTTTCTAATTTATATTTAGCTTTTTTATATTTATATTTTTATATATTATATTTAATTCTAGCTTTTTTAAGTTATAAAATCCCTTATTTAAGTCTCTTTAAGCTAGCCTTTATCTTTATTACTTTATATAAGTTATTTTATAATTTAAATATATATTTATATTTTGTTTTTATATTTATAAGTTAGCCTTAAAAGGTATATTTAAGTATCTTTAAAGTTTAATATAATTTAAATATTTATTACCCCTATAACTAGTAAAGCTTTATTAAGTTAAATTATTATAATTAGCTGCCTTAATTATAGCCTAAACCTAGCTGCATATATGCCAGCTAAAAAGCCTTACCTACTTATTAACTAGCCCTAACCTTCTTCCTATAACCCACCTAAAAGGTCTTTCATCGACCTCTGCTGCATACCACGCTTTAATCATCTATTATGCAGTAAGTCATCCGACCCGAATACCTTCTGACCGCAACCGCTAACAGCATCACAGCTGCACCATCACGATATCTGCTATCTAAAGAAGCCTATAGCTACCTAATAAGGCCTTTTATACCAAAATGCCTAACCTAATCCCTTATTTTATAGCAGCTCTTAAAGATTATAAATATAAAAATAAGCTCTATATTATAATATTAGAGATTAAAAAGGCTTAGAATAAGGAGGATAATATTACCTTTATTAAATAAGCTGCTTTAGGCTATAAGGTTTTCTTACTTATATATTATTATTATAAAGAGCTAATAATCTCTAAAGGCTACCTTAAGGAGGAGATTAAGTTATTATAAAAGCTAAAATAATTCCTTATAATATAAAGGCTTATAAAGGTAAGTAATAAGGGATTTATTAAAAACCTTAAATTAAGGACTTTAAGTAAGAACTTATATAAATAATAGCTTAATAATATAAAGAAATAGTTAATAAAGCTAATAAAGGCTATAAAGCTAATTAATAGCTAGTAATATATAAACCAGGCTAGTTATAATCTTAAACTATAAGAGTATAAAGATAAGAGGGATAGTATACTATACTATGTAAGATAAAAGCGGGGTAATTGCAGGGTTCTAGGACTAGGAAAATAGAAGAAATGTATTAAGTTTTATATAAGTTTAGGTTACCTAAAGTTAAAGACTTAAAGTTATGAATTTGGCATTAATAGCGAAAAGAGGATTAAATAATTTATAAGATAGGCTATATAACTAAATAAGTAAATAAGCTATAATATTAATATACTATTAATATAAATAGGAAATAACTTATATATATATTTTATCTTTTACTAATTTAATTATAATTATTATTATAATAAAGCCTATATTAAAAAGGCTTTTTATATTACCTATAAGGTATAATAAAGTAAAGCTATTATTACTATTACTAAAATATATATTATTAGTTACTTTTAAGTTTACTTTACTAATAAAGGTAGTATTACTATTAAAAGAGTTTTGCCGTACCTTATTTATCTAAATACTATTACTTTTTATAAAAATAATAATAAGTATTAGAAATATTTTAATATATAGTATTATATATAATATATTACTAAGGGCTTTTATATAAAAATATAAATATTATAAATGTTTATTTTATAATTTATTTTACTAATTTAGCTTTTATTTTATAATTTTATTATTACCTTTCTTTATACCTTTTATTTTCTTAACTTTTATATAACTTACCTTAATATAATAAAAAATCTTTATAAAGTAAGTAATACTTTTTATACTTTTAAGCCTTTATTAATTATTTTATTTTTAATAAAATAATTAAAAAGAGAAAGAGAAGTAATATATTATAATAAAAGTTATATTAAAAGGTATAGCTTTTTAAACCTTTCTTAAGGCAGGTAATCCTTATATAGCTAAGTAGTAATATATTTGTTTATTTTTTAAGTTATTTTTAAGGCACTTTATATTATATTTTTTATCTTTAAGTATTTAGCTAAATAAAAATCTTTTTAAGGTAATACCTTTTATTTTTATATTTTACCTTATAAATATTATAATTTAAAATTGGCCTATCTTAAGTATTTTATTATAAAGTATTTTAAAAAGATATATTATAATAAATACTTTAATAGTATAAAAACTTATAATAATAATATAAGCCTTAAGTAGCCTTATAAAATCTAAAATAATATTATAAAATTTAAAATAGTATTATAAAATATACTATTAATTTTTAATTTTAAGTTTATAATTTTTTAAGAATTTTATTAATTATTTTCTTAATAACTTACTTATTTTAATACTTATTTATATATTCCTTAATATTAATTAATCTAAGCTACTTATAGCTCTCTTTTTATTTTTTACCTTATAATGCCTTTATAAGCCTATCTGCTATTAGCTCTGCACTTTTTATATAAGTAAGAAATACTACTTTCTTATATATATATTTATATAGCTAATAGTTATATATATTTATATATTTTAATTAAGTCTTTAGCTTTTAAAGAGGATTCTTAAGTAAATTAATTATTTATTAATTATTATATAAGAGTTATAAATCTATATTTAATAGCTTAATTTATAAGCCTTAAGAGCTCTTTTAATTAATACAATTATTTATAAATAATATATTATTATAAATTTTAAAGCCCTCTTTAGTATTAAATTATAACTTATAAAATTGAAATATATATAAGTAACTAAAAACTTAATTTACTATAGTAATATACTCCTTACTTAAATTAGTTATAAATCTTACTAATTTAGATATTATAAAAGTAATATCTAATCTTATAATTATACTTATATAAAAAAGGGATCTAATAGCTCTTTTATACTAACTTATAGTTTAAAGGTTTACTATTTCTTTATTTAATAAAAGTTCTTTTTAAGTTATTAATAATATATTTAATATTTTTATAATATTTTACTTATATATCTTCTCTAAATATATAATTTATATTACCTAAATATATTTTATAATTTAATCTTTTATAATATTTATTTTAAGGAATTATTATAACTTATTCTTATTTATTAGTTTATATTTCTTTTGTAAGGCTAATATAAGTTAAAATATAATATCTTTATTCTCTTTCTTAAAGGTAAAGATTATATTATTTATATAAATAAATATTAAAATACCTCCTTATTAATAATAATAAGTTTTATTTAAGATTAATTTTTATTATAAGGTTTTTAATATATTTCTAAGCTCTAATTATTATAAAAGTAATATAATTTAAAGGTTATATAATACCTTATATATAAGTAATACTTAACCTGCCTTATTACCTTTCCTAAATTTAAATACTAGCTTTATAAAGATATTACTTTATAGTTTTATATTTATAAATAATATATTTAATAAGCAAGCAATGCAAATAAGCAAGCAACACACCTTTCTTACCCTTAATACTTTTAATTACTTTAAAACTATAATAACCTATCTAATTAATTAAAACTATTTACTATACTCTTCCCTAAATGCCTTAATTACTACCTAATAGGTCTTTATATTATAACCGGCTATACTGCATATACTATAGTGCTAACTACCTGGTTATACTGACCTTTCTTAACTATTACTTCTTAATAATTCGGCCACTACCTGCATATTAATATCTATCTAATTAATTACTTGTAATACTTCCTTTATAATTATAAACCCTCCTTTTTATAATTTAGTCCTTTTTGCCCTTTAGTACTAGCTTAATATCTTATTTACCTCTTAAATATTTTAAAGTTTACTCCTTAATAAAATAACCTTATAGATAACTGCCTTTATTACTTTAATATTAGATTTTAAGGCTTTTATTATTAACTTTAAGGAGCTGCTTTTATGCCTTTTAATTTACTTTTTAAGGTATTTAGATTAAGATTAAGCCTTAATTGCTATCTTTAGGGTCTTTAAAACCTATAAAGTTAAAGGTTTAATAGCCTCTTTAAGAGGTATTAGAGTTTATAATTATATATTAAGCTTTAAGATTATATTTTTAAAGCTAAAAGGAGAAAGCCTAGCTCTTTTTAAACTATTTTAAATAATATTATTTATAAATATAGCTTTAAAAGTAATATAAAAAGCAAGACAAAACTTAGTTATTAAAATATAAGTTATAAAGTATTTAATTAAAAACTCTATTTCTTAATTATATATTATTTTTAATACCCTAAAATACTTAATATTAAAAGGCTAAAGTAAATAAAATATATATATTAATATATAAAGTAAAATAATTTTCTTTTCTATATAATATCTCTTAAAATTAATAAAGTAATAACTTTTATAACTATTAAGGATTAAAAGATAATAAGAACTAGTTAATTTATTAGTTATAAACTAATTAACATACTTTAGATACTTAAGACCTAGTTAGTTAGTTATTTATTTATTTTAGCTAATTAAAATAACCTAATTACTAAGAAGCTTATGTTCTTAATACTAATTTATAAGGTAGTATTAGCCTATATATATAATAAATAGTATAACTAATTAACCTTTTATATTAATTACCTAAATTATTATAATTTATTTTTAGTTTTTAGGCTATATTAATTTTATCCTTCCTTACCTTTTTAAAGCTATAATAACTATTCTAGTTATAATATAGCCTATTATAAAGCTAGTCTTATTAAAGTTCTAGATATTATTTAATTTAATATTATACTTTATACTTATATTTTATATAAGCCTTAACTAGTTATAAATATTAAATAGATTTTTATATTTAGCTTTCTAATAGTTATATTTCTAAAATAAATATATTTTTAGCTTTAGTTATAACTTAATAAAGTTATAAGCCTAGCACTTGCTAATAGGTAATATATTATAATCTATAAGTCGAGAATTAGCTATTTCTTTAATAAAATATAGTAATAAGGGAAATTCTTATAAATCTAAGTTAATAATAAATTAAACTATAACCTGCTCTTTTAGATTAAATAGTGTTTATAAGTTTAGGATAGAATTATAATGCAATTAAATAGTATTTTTATGCTAATATAGCCTAGGCTTAGAGATTTTATATATCTTTATAATATATTAGGTATTTAATTTTAGGTTATTTTAAAGGGCCTAAAGGGCAAGGAGGGTTTTTTAAAGGTTATGGCATTATTAATTATTAAGAAATATCTAATTAGATAGAATATATAATATAAAATGGAAAAGTGCATTACTTGCTTATCTGCATTGCTTGCTTATTAAATATATTATATTTATTATATTATATTATAATAATTTAAGGTTATATTTTATTATAATTATAAATAAGATCTTAAATAGTTTTCTAGTTATTATTATAATATAGGTCTTATTAATATTTAACTTTTATTATTAGTTTTTTTAAATAATAAGCCTTATTTTATACTTTTATAAGTATTTATATAGATTTTTATAAGAGCTTAAAACCTAAGGCAGATTCCTCTTATAGAACTTGTCTCTATTTAAAATAAGGTTTATTTAAGTCTTTTATACCTTATATTTATGCTTAAGCCTTATATAAAAGTATTAGCTCCTTCTTGCCTTTAAAACCAGTTTTCTTTTATATTTTACTATTAATACAATTATTATACTTATATTAAAGGCTTAATTAAAGATATATAAATCTTTATTTAATCCTTTTAGCTTTATTTATTAGCCTAATTATATTCTAATTTAAGTAAAAAAGCTTAAAAATAAGCTTTTTAATAGAGTTAAAAGTAGCTTAAATTAAGCTTAAGTATATTTTAATTTATTAGTATTTTAATTTTTATTTAACTTTACCTCTTTAATAGGTAAGTCTTTAATTAGATTTTTAAAGGTTAATTTTATAGTTTCTTACTTCTTAAGGCTTTAGATTAGGTCTATAACTTAATTAAGTTATTTAAAGTTTATAAGAGATTATATTCTTACTTATATCTCTTTTAAACTTTATTTACTAATTATGTCTTTTATTTATAGCTTATTAATATTAAAGAATTTCTTTTTATTAAATATAATATCTTAAGTAATATATATTTTATTAGTAATTAGATTTTAGATTTAAAATATGTTTTATAAATTATATTTAATAAGGTGTTTAATTTATACTTTTAGAGTTATTCTTAATTAAAGGTATTTATCTTTTAATTATATTAAGTTAATTAAGGTAAATACTTTATATTTAATTATCCTTATATAGCTAATTTAAGGTTAATTATTTTAGTTTAAGTAATAAATAATAATAAAAAAGCTCTTATAAAGTATTTTCTACTTTAACTCTTATTTTAATATATAATTAAGTAAATAAACTACTATTTAAACTATTTCTAGCTAGAGGCCTAGACGTAATTTACTATTAATTATTAGTAATTTAACTTTCTTTTTTATTACCTCTATAAAGTGCTCTTTAAAGCTATTTTACTATTAAATATAAAAAGCACTTTTATTTGCTTAAATCCCCTTTCTAATATGCTAAGACTAAAAGGCATTACTAGGTATTTAAATAGTTTAAATCTAGTTCTAAATGCTATTTTTTATTTATCTCTTTCTATAATATAAATAATATTATATACTGTTTTAAGGTTAAGGGCTATAAAGACCTTATTACCTTATAATTAATCTTTAAGTTTTATTATAAGTAAAAGTAAGTTTTAATCCTTAATAATATATATATTAACTTCTTTATAATTTATAATAAGTTTTAGCTTTTTATTTTTCTTTAATATAAAGAATATTATTAATCTTATTAATAAGGTTAATTCTTTAATATACCCCTTTTAAATTATTTTATTAATATATTATTATTATATTTTTTAATTCTCTTTAATTTAATAAATAAACTTTTAAAATAATATATTTTTATTTATAAGTTAAATTTTATAATATTATTAATTATATTTATATACTCTTATTTTTAATTCTTTTTTAAGTAATTTATTATATATTTAATATTTTTTTAGAATATTCTTAAGTTAGTCTTAGCTAGCTTATAGTATTTCTTTTTTATATAGATCTTGCCTTCTAAAAATGCCTAGGAATTTTATTTTCTATTTTTAGCCTTTTTTATACTTATATTATACTCCTTTTAGAGGTAGTAAAGTCTTTACTTTATATTAGTTTATATTAATCCTCTTAATTATAAATTAAGATCTCTTATTACTTATTATAATTATTTTATTAGTATTATTAATATTATTAAGAAATATAACTTAGCTAGTTTTCTAATTAATATATAGGTTTTATTATTTAAGGTAGTTTATCTTAAGTAAGATATTTATTTCCTTTCTTAAAAAAATAATATTAAAACTTATTTCTTAATTTCTTTATTTAATAAAGACCCTAAGGTAATTAATCTCTTAATTTATTATAATATTATTATAATTAATATATAGCCTTTTTATATTAATAAGTTAATATAATAGCTATTTTCTTTTTTATAGTATTCCTAGCTTTATAACCATTCTTAGATTAATAAAGTATTTTTTTACTTTATTATTAATTTATATATTTAGCTATCTTCTTTTAATTTAAGCTTATAGTACTAAGTAATTAGGTTTATTATTGTATATAGCTCCTAAAGCTCTTATTAATTTAAGTCTTTTTTATTTTTATTTATTACTTTTTTATAACTTTATTATTATAGAAGGTATATTACTTTTTATAAGTTTATATAATAAATTAATTTATATTTTTTATTATTATAGTTAACTCCTTTATAGTAGTTTTTAATATATTCCTCCTTATTTATAAAGTTATTTATAAAGTTATTTATAAATTTATTATTATATAGCTATTATTAAAAATATTCTTTTAGTTTTATATTTTATTTAAATTATTTCTTTATATTCTTTCTTAGCTTTTTTAATTAGCTATTAAGACTATTAAATTCCTTTATAAAGTTTTTTTATTTTATAAATTTATTAGTAATAGGATATATTAAATTATAACTTTACTACTTTAAGGTTCTTATATTAATAATATACTAGATATCCTTTTATTTCTGTTTTCTAATAAGGGTTATTATTAGGCATGCTAGGAATTATAATAAGAAAGTAATTATTATCTTCCTTATTTTATTTATATCTTATACTTTATAAGTATTATTAATAATATATATAAACCTTATTTCCTTTTTTATATTCTTTTTTAACTATTTCCTTTTTTTCTTATATAGTTATTTAAATTAGGATTATATTAATTATTTTAAATACTTTAAGTTATTTTCCTATATTAGACAGATCCCCTTTTCTTTCTTTATTAAATTAAGTATTTTAGTTTATTTTAATTTTTTTTTCTTTTTTTTTCTTTTATTTTTATAAAAAAATATTAAGTATAGTCTTTTTCCTTTTTTTATTTTTAGATTACTAGGTTTTTTTACTATCCCCTTTAATATTTATTTACCTTTATTTTATATAATATTAGAATTTAAGGTATATTTCCTACTTTTATATTTTCTTTTACTAAAAACTCTTTTTATAATTCTTAAATTAAACTATTTAGGTATAAGTATTAATTATATTTTAATATACTGCCTTTATATAGAGTTATTATATTATATAAGCTTTATATTATTTTTAGTATTTAAGTTTATATAGTAATTTAAGGATTTTATTTACTAATTACTTTTAATATTTAATTACCTTAATTAAGATCTTTAGGCTTTTATATTTAAGGATATTTATTAATAATATATCTAAACTAGTTATAATTATAATATTTAACTTTAAGTATATTTTAAGGTTTTTACTAATTATTATTACCTTATTAAGTTACTTTTAATACTATTAGTTTTATTTTTATTTTATAAAATATATTATTATTCTTTTTATATTTTTAATTAATATTTTATTATTTATTACTATTTTATTATAAATTATAAGACCTTTTATATTTCTTTACTTACCTTTTATATTATTATTTATATTACTAGTTATTAATTTTACTTATATTAATAGTAAGGTTATTTACGTTAATAGGTTTATGTTTAATATTAATTATAATATCCTTAATTTCTAACTTTAGTCCTAGGTATACTTAGGCTATATATACCCCTTTATTTTAATTAAGTTTAAATACTTAATAGTAATATTTAATAAGATATATAGCTATAAATCTTCTTTACTTAAGTTATTAAAGTTTTATTTTTACTATTGTTTTCTTATTTACTATTTTATATATATATTTTAATTCTATTCTAAATTATATATAGCTAAAGTAGGTATAATTAGTATTTGCTTTATATTTCTTATATAAGTTATTAATATAGTTATATATAATAGGTTTAAACTATTTAAGTGCCTTACTATTAAGAAGTCTTATTATATATTAAACCTTAAGTTTATTAGTAATAAATTAAAGGTAATTACTATTTAAGAGGATAGTTATTAAGTAATTCTTAAAGTTACTAGTAATTTTAAGAATTACTAGTATTTTTAATAAGATATTAATAACTAAGTTTTAGCAGTTACTTATAAAACCCTTTAGTATATAATAACTACTTATAACTAAAAGAAAAATATAAGGTATATATAAGATAACTGCTAAGATTGTAATATTATACTAGTAATACTTATATAATAATTATAAAATCTCTATATATCTTATATATATTAAGAGGGTTTAGATATTATTTAATTTATTAAACTTCTCTTACTTATATAGCGGATTTATAGCATTATTAATATAATATACCTTAATATAAATTATTTTAATTCTATTAGTATTTTTATATTTTCTAACTCCTTATATATATTATTTTTATATAAGTTATAATATCTAATATTAAACTTATTAAATAATAATTAATATCCTTATTTTTATTTTTATTTAAGGTATTTATTTTCCTTATAGAGATATTATATAGCTCATTATGCTGCATTTCCTCTATATCCTATACTTTATATATATTATTATTTATATACTTAAATTTAGTTTTTAACTTCTTATTCTTTCTGCTATAGCTCTTCCTTATCTTATAAGGTTATCCTAATTAGGATATTATCTATTTACTTAAATACTTAGGCTAATTTATCTATACTAGAGGTAATTACTTTTCCCTAATTTATAACTCCTAAGACTTATAGTTTTTTTATTTTCTTAATTTTTTAAATATCTTATTATTAAGTATTCTTTATTTCTTATATTTTAAGTTATTATAAAGTTTTTCCTTTTTTATATTATTATATTATATTAATTTAATAAGGTATTTTAAGTTATTAGTCCTTTTATAAGTATTTAGTTTCCTTTAAATTTAATTTTTAATTTCTTTATTTCTTACTAATATATTTTCTATATTAACTTTATTATATATAAGGAATAAATCTTATAGTTCCCTAATTAAACTATCTAAATAAGGGTTTTATCCTTATAATTTATTTATAAATTTTAGGCTAGTAATATTATAGCCTTCTCTATATATTCCTAATATTAAAGTATATATAGCTATTTATAAATCTTATAATTAAGTTAGCCTTAAGGTCTACTTACTTTAGTTTAGGTCTTTTAGTTTTTTAAGCTTTAGGTAATAATATATTATATATCTAAATTAGTTATAATTATAGTATTTATATTTAGATATATTATATAGTTTATTAAAGTTCTAATAGTTAGGATAAGTTACTTTAAGTATTATTTGCCTAGGTTATATTTTATATAAGGTATTATTTAACTAATTACCTTATTATTATCCTTAGTTTTAAGAGTTATTATATTTATTATTATATTATTAATTTAGGTAATATAGGTTAAAGTTGCTTCTTTATCTTAGATTTATTTTAGTAAACCTCTTTTTTTATATTTATATTATTATTTATTAATTTTAATTACTATAATACTATATTTTATAATATTTTTAAGTTAATCTGCTTTATATAATTTATCTTTAATCTTTTATTTTAATTCTTTATAATAGATTTCTATAAGGGCTTTATTATTTTATTAGGCTTTTATAACAAGTTAATAGAATTTTATAAAGTAAGTTATATATAAGTTAGTTTATTTAAGTATTATAATATCTATAACTAATTAGTATTTATTATTACTTACTTTAAAGTTATTTTTAAGTATAGTTTTAAAATTTCTTTAATTAGTAAAAATATTAATAGTTTTCTAGTTTTATATAATTTTATTATTATTTAAATAGTCTTTAAAAATAGGTTTAAACTAGTCCTTAATATTTCCTTAAATTAGTAATATAATATATAATACTTTCTTTATTATATTATTTAATTTAATTAGAAATAGGTAAAAGTAAGCCTTTATTTAGGTTAGGAATAGGATTATATTAACAGCCTATCTTTTAAAAAGTTCTAGCTTAGGTAGCTTTAATACTTCCTTAATATCTTATCCTTAAGGGAGGTAATTAATATTTTTAGCTAGGGCTATATCTTATTTATTAATACATACCTATAGGTTATAGATAGTATTATATATTTAATAGATCTTAGCTATTATTTTAGCTATATTAAGGGGTTTTTTAGTATAAGAAAGTGTTTGGCTAGTATTACTGGATATTGTAATAATATATTATTACTTAATTATTATTATAATATATTTTAAATAAGAGCTATTAATATATTATAATTAGGGTTTTAAATAAGGAGACTAGTTTATATTAACTTAATATTTATAAATTATATATAGTATTATATTAAGTAAGTTAGTTATTATATCTTTTAATAATTAAGTAATATAGGTTAAGCTTATTAATATAAAGAAGTTTTATTAATAGCTAATAAGCTAAGTTTTATATAAGTGCTACTAAATATTTATATATTAAATATATCCTTTAGTAATTAGTAAGGTTATTAAGGGATTAGTAGTAATTTAAGTAAATTAGTATTAATTATAGTAAATTAGTACTAATTATAGTAGATTAGCTTTAATTATAAAGTCTTAGTACTAATTGTCTTTAGTAAAGGTTATAATAATTAGTAGAAAATATAAGGTATTTATAATAAAACCGCTAGGGTTATAATACAGTAGCTATATAATCTGTTTACTTAATATTAAGTATAATAGTTAGGGTTTCTAAACAGGTAAACTAGTCTATACTAGGTTTTATGTTTACAGAGTTATAAGGTATTATACTAAGCGATAGCAAAGTATTATATCTCTTAATAGTTAATAGTGCAGGTTAGGCTTATTAAGGTAAAGAAGTCTTATTAATAGCTAGTAAGCTAAGTTCTATTTACTACTAAAGAGTATATATATATACTAGGTAGCTTATAGTTTAAGCATTAAGGCTTATAGTAAGTTATAAGCCAGATTATAAGTCTATTATAAGCCTGCAAGCTAGCTTATAATTAACTATTCTTAGTATAATATAAGTTATTATGTTATTAGTTGGTTTTTTATAGGGTGCACGTGACGTAAGCGCCTTTTCCTGTTGGGTTATAATATTAAGGCTATTTTGTTTTTTAGTATAGTATATAACGCCTTATATTGTCTTTATGTTAAAAAGAATACTATTATTATATTATTATATATATAGCTATAGTATTGCTTCTCTTTTAATTAAAAGCCTTAAAGCCTTATAAAAAGAAAAATAATAATAAAACTTAAAAATATATTATTTAAAGCTAAGGTTTTAAATTTTTAAAATATAAATAAGATATTAAGTTTATATTAAATAATTCTTTTATTTATTTATTAATGCTTTAATATGTACATACTTCTAAGAGGTGTTTAAAAAGTATATATAATTTAATATTTATATTTAACGTATACGATAAGCGAGCGAGACAGACAAGCAAGCGAGACACCCTACTTTTCACCTTAAAGGCAGATTTTTAAATAATTCTTAAAGTTTCAAATTAAACTTAAAATAGCTAAGATCCTAACAACATATATATAAGTCCTAAAATAAGCTATATAAAATTTCTTAGATTTTAAAAAAAATCCTATATAGCTATAAACTTTAAAATATATTTACACTGTAATTTACACTGTATTTTAAGGTTTTCTATATAAAATAAAATAATTAAAAGTCTTTAAAAAATACTTTATTATATAATAAGCTATACTATTATAAGAAATAATTTTCTTAGATTTTTAGCTATTTTATTTAAGTATTAAGAAGCTATAGGGTAAGCTACTTTTTGCTGTACAGTATACTGTCTCGCTCGCTTGTCTGTCTCGCTCGCTTATCGTATACGTTAATCCTTTTTTATATAATATAATTAATATATATTTTTTATTTAAATTACTTTTATAATAAGTTAGTAAAGTTAGAGATTTAAAGAGGCTAGGTATATAAAGGCTTTAAATTAAAGGTCTTAAAGCTTTATACCTATTATTATGCCTAGATTAGTCTGGGATAATAATAGCCTCCTGTATACTACCTCCTTCCTTGTTGTGGAATTGTTCATTAGTTTTCCCTTGGACGAGGTTCCAAAGGAAACTTTCAAGTGCATTTGCTATCCCAAGAAACACATCGCTTGCTTTAACGAGATTTAAGCGCATATTCTGGTGACGTGGAATGTAGATGCATTGGCCAAGTGATTTAATCCCGGTCGAAATGGTACTCCTTAGGTTTGCGTTCTGATACCAGCCATCAGTTTCCCGAGCATTAAGGGCTAGCCACTGTGTATGTAGTGCGATGTCAGTTAGGCTATTTTTGTTTTTATCCGCATACTGTTGTGGCCAACCGTTGGCCACTAGCTCAGACAACTGTCGCAGTATGAGGTTTGCGTCGTTGCAGTTCTCACTTAGACGACTCTCGACAAGAGTATTATAGAGCCCATCAAAGGCGCCTGATGACCTGGCGTCAAAAGCCCTAATAGCTGTACTGATGCGTTCTATTCTCTCAGAATAAAGAACACTATAGTCGGGTATGTACTTTCTGTTCCATATTAGCGCTCTCGCGTACTGTGCAGCTGTTGACATGACTACAAACCGCTTATCTATTGTAGGGTTAGATATGTGGTAACAGGGTAAGTCGCTTATTGTTTAAACTTACCAATTCTCCCGCTAAATTCCTCTTTACACAAGGTCCGAAACCCACTCATCCAGGTTTCCTCCTTCCAGTCTCCCCTATGCACTGCACACGTATGTGCAACTTCAAGCAAGAACAGCTGTCTCAAGCAGCTGTGTTCAGGATTATAGTTCATGGCAGAGCTAGGATGAAATCCATTAACTCGGTCCAATTTCACTATCCCCTGACTCTCAGCCCGAAGTGTTGCGAAGGGGTTGTGAAAAGTGTTACCGATTCCTGAGCTTTCGACTTCCCGCGCCTCGCCCTTTGGTAAACAGCCGCCGATATATCCTGCGCAAAAGACTGCAGAAGGCCTCTTGTGGACGAGAAAGTCGATAGTAGTCTGAAAAGCATCTCGTATCACTCGATTGTCCGTTTCGTCCGTTTCTTCTATTTCCTTCAGTTCTTCCTTGGGAATGTATGGAAGCAGGTCGACTACTGCGACGTCATCAATTATGTTAAGGGAATCACAAGAGGCTGCTGCAAATGACTCCTCCAAGGCCATAAAAGTGTCACAGTCATCGATTACCGCGTGAATACCATCCTTGAAAGGATGGTTACCTCGTGGTTGTTGCAGCACGATGGCAATCCCTCCAGTAGAGAATGGGCCCGCCAACTTCGCGGTTACTTGTATCTCGTCATCGTCCAGCCCAAGGTCATGCCCAAAAGCCTCGATGAGGTGAACATGGAAGCCACGACTCGACCCTTTTCCTGAGTGTGGTACTGGCCTGAACAACCTCCGAATTCGGTGGTCGATGGCGATTTCGAGGGCTATACTTTTTGGAAAGATAGAAGAAGCCATGATAAGGGTGGAGCTGGTGGGGGAGTTCAGATCAAATAAAATAGGTGAGCGTGAGGAATATTCAAGGCTGGTAGAAAAGATGCAGCGTCGATCAAGCTATTTGTAGGCCAAACGAGGCAGTGTGCATTGACCGAAAAAGTGAGTATCAAGCTCATGGAGGGTAAGCAGTTGGATGAGCGGGGTTCTGTCACCGTTCAATGAAAGCCAATCAAAGCTTTTTGAAACAGTAAGGCGTTTATGAAGTCTCTATGATAGCCTAAGTGAGTGACAGTGTACGGTTTAAAGTATCCCTACAGCACAATGTCATCCTTATGAACTCTAAGAATCGGGGTTCTGTTGTGACTGAAAGCTGAGAAGTGTAACTTATTAGTCTTGTCTGCCATGAAAAAGAAACGATAAGACCTCCAGATTGGAAATGAACCTTGACATCTTTGGTCATGTAACCCCTCTATACCACTTGGGCGCCCCTTGAAACTCAGCCTTGAATACACCATTGGCGCCTGGTTAAAGTGGAGAGGGTTGACGATTTCAAAGCCCTGGTCGGCGGATTGCATAGGTGGCTGCAGGTGCGGGGGTCAGGCAGTCACAAGACCGTTGCTATTCTTTTTCTGTTGGTTGAAGAGCATGCAGTTATTTCTGTTTCTAGCCATCACAATCCATATAGGCAACCAATAAGTGCAGTTGGATAAAGCATAATATAATTGATTTCCATAATGAAAAAAGAGAAAGGAGACAATAGGGAAAATAGAGAGAGCTAGTTAATCTATAAGGCTATTACAGCATAAAACGGCATTATCCCACTTTTTCTACTTGCCTAATGCAAAAGGATCTTAATCTTTTATAGAGCAAGACTTACTTTGCAAAATATTAAAAAGCTATTTTTACTTTAGTAATTAAATAAATAAATAAATAGATTTATTATACCTAATAGGCTACTGCCTATAAGACTTTAAAAACTAAATATATATATATATATATTTTAAAATTAATATCTTAATTTTATTAAGCCTTTATCCCTTTGAGTGCCACAGCCCTTAGGCGGAGTCACGACAGGGGTATCAGACCAATCAAAATAGATAAAACTAGCGGTACTTCTCCATACATACTAATTTGTATGATGGTAAAAGTCCTAGCAGTTTTGATTGTTACAAATCGCTACCTCACAGACTTTACAGCCATACAAGGTCTGCCTACCTGAGCCTCCTCGGTGCCGACTTTATGCATTACCTATTATCGGCTGCAAAAAGAAGCTATTTTCAACCTTCCTCTTTTTAAAGGGTCGGGGCTGCCCCTGCCTGAAGCCTTTGCAAGCAAGGCAATCCGAGAATATCCCCCTATTGACATGATTGATATCCCTTTGCAGATGATTTTGCCGTGATTGAGTATCGTTCAAGTCCTCCTCTTTCCCTGACCTAGATCTCTTCCTTGCGCCACTTTCTTGGCCAAATTTGATGAATAGGGCGTTAGAAATGCACCTCTTCCAGCTCTCGAGGGTCTTGTAAGGCGGCCACCGCGGCTGTGAGGTCTTGAGCTGCAAAATGAAGCTATTCGCAAGTGTTATATCGAGAAGGAAGGACCAAAGGAGCGCTTGCCACAGGCCACGGCGAAATCGGTGCTCGTAGCTTGTATAGGACCTTATCTAATCTCCTCGATCCACGTGATTCATTTCATCGTTATAAGAAGCAGATACAGTCGGTATAGGAATAACCTTTATTACGGCATTACCAAAGGTCTCCTGTATCGGCTTGGATTATGCCCCTTTATTAGCAGGCTTCCTTCTTCTCTTTGGCGTGCGTTAGTTATCGGCACCACTGTATACAGTTAAGAGAAATAACATGAGGCTGTTATCCTTCCAAGCGATTTGAGCGACCTAAGAAGGACGAATTAGTAAGGGAATTGCATATAAATAAGTCCCTCGGGCATACGAGGTCATCTATTATAGGGATCGACTTTACTTCATTATACTTAAAGCCTGAGGCACCTGCCTTATCCTTCCCTTTTGCAAATTTAAGCTCCTTAGTGATGCCACAGTTAGGGCGGGCTGTGCCTGTAGCTCCGTGACCGGCTTCTCGAAGGGCACGGAAGAGATTGGGCGAGGAGAAGAGGTTATCCATAAAGACGTGATATGTCTGCTTCGGCAGCATATTAACTAGGTGAATAACGACTCCTGCCGTATTGCTAAGGGCCACAGCCTCCTTAGGCTTTCCCTCTCTCTTCTTCCCCTATTGCAGCTCTACAGCCGGCTTCTTCTTCTTCTTCTTTGGCAGCTCGATGATAACAGCGGTATATGGTGATGCCTTTATATGCCACAGCCACCGAATAAAGAAGCCATTTTGGGCAATTACCCAGACTTTGAACCCTACGGGCGTAGGCTTATTCTTGACTAGGGTTGTATCCTTACTCCTGCCTGTAAAAGGGACTATATACTTATCTACAGTAACGTTATTCCCTAGTATATAGAGCTGGGCTGATACCTTCTGTATGAGGTCAGACTACGGTTCAGCAGCTTCGAATGCCTTCGGAAGGTCCTCTTCATTGCCTAGGTTAAGCAAAGTGTGGTTAAAAGTCTGTATATAGCGTGAGATTAACTGGAACCTCTATAGAGGCATGAACTTGATGATTGAATGCAAGGGGGCCTGAATACCTAGGGAAGGGGGGCTCTAATGGCTCTTGATTGTATTTTCCTTATGAATTCCTAGGTAAATTAGCAACCCGAGCTATACATATACTTGTGCAGCCGAGAGCCCGTCCTACCGGTTAATCCGTAACTGGTCAGAAATAGCCGAGTTATGGCTATTAATAACGCCATTTTGCGTCAGATAAGAGACCCAGCTATCGCTGTAGTAGACCCATGACTATATAAGGGATATAGGTGTAAAAAGCTGGAATAGCTCGAGTGGTGTTAGAGGCAGTATGTTGATGTGAAAATCACGATCTTCTATATTAAAAGGCATAAAGTTGCGGCCGGCTGCCTCTTTAGGCAGGTTAATTATTATTCTGGTAGAGCCTAGGCCTCTTTACTGTGCATGTATGTAAAAGCTGTAATTATCGAAGTCATATTCCTTCATATATATCTTATTAAGAATCGGTAGGGAACTTATCGTTTTAATAGATATTAATTAGTATGAGGTTTTAGTAGTATTTTACTAAAGTTGAATATCTTACGAACATCCGGTACCCTGCACGTACTAACCTTGTGACTAAGCTAAGTGGGGCGAGTGACCTCCCTAAGGGCTGTGGCACTTAAAGGGATATTTTCTACCTTATTCTCTTTTATCTCTTTATTATTTTTCTTTTAAATCTTTATATTAATTAGTATTAGTAAATTTACTTAAAACCTAATTCCTTTAAGTATTTAATTTCTTATTTTTAATAATTAAAGTAATATTTATTATTAGTTATATAAGGCATAGCTATTATTAATAAATATATTTTATTACTTAACAGGTAAGTAGTATTATTATTTTTACATTAAGTAACTTATAATAATTATAAATTTAAATATAGCTTAATCTGTTATTCTTTATATAGCTAGTCTTTTAATAACTATTAAAGCGATAGCCAGTGCTTATGCAATTAAGGCAAGCTTATACTTATCCTTTACCTAACTGCAGATTTCTTCTTTACTGTAAACGCTTATCCAGGATGGCAGGACGGTTATTAAGAGCATCTCTGTGTTATGACCCTAGTCGCACCGTTACGTGTACCCCACATTTTCCTCTAATTACTATAACCCTACTAGACTAGATTAGTGCCAAGTCTTTATAATTATAATTAATCTATTGCAATTAGCACTAATTTAACTAAGATTACTACTAATTTTATAATAACCTTATTAATTACTATTTATATTTATAAGTATATAAATTATATTTATTAATACTTTTATAAATCTTAGCTTATTAGCTATTAATAAGACTTCTTTATATTAATAAGCCTAATATATATTACTTAATTATTAAGAGATATAATACTTTATACTACTTAGTATTATACCTTATATTATTTATTAATATAAACCTAAAATAAATTAATTTATCCTTTAGAAACTATAATTATTATATATTAATAGCTCTTATTTAGACTATATTATATAATACTAAGTAATACTAATATAATAGTACTTATTACCTTAAGCTAGTCTTTTAACTTAAGATATACCTAGTACTTATTATAGTAAGAAACTCCTCTTAACTTAGAGGATGTTCTTATAGAAATTAATAATAAAGAAGAAGAAGAGATTACTCCTGCTTATTTAAGTACTTATAAAGGGGAAATTATAAAACTTAAATATAAGCTTAAGAGATTTAGCTAGTAATATAATAATCTTTTAGAGAATATAAAAAATAACTTTAATATAACTAAAAGTAAGATTAAAACCTTAAAAGCTAAGGTAGCCTAATTTATTAAACTTATTAAAGGACTTAAGGAAAAAGCTAAGAAAAGTAAGAAAATATATTAAGAATATATTAAATATATTATAGTACTTATAGCTATTAGAAAAGACCTTAGAGAAATCCTTAAATTATAATAGCCTAACTTATATAATAGAGATATTAATAAACTTTAAGGATTCTTTACTAGCCTATATAGCTATTATTTATATTACCTAACTTAATTTACTATAAATAAACTTAAGGTATAATATATAATAAGATTCCTTAAGGATAAAGTACTTTAATAGTTTAAACTTATTATATATAATTATATTAATAATCCTTATAAAAAATAAAAAGATATAATTAATTATATTTATAATAACTATAAAGACTTTAAAAAGGAGATATAATATATACTTAAGATATAAAATAAAAAGTAATCTATAAAACTAAAGATTAGATAACTTAAATAGAAGGGATTTATAGCCTCTTACCTTACTAAATATTACTACTAGGCATTTAGGCTTAACTAAAATAAGGAAGTATATATAGCTTAGGTATACTTAAGACTAAAGTCTAAAATTAAGGATACTATAATTAATATTAGACCTAAGCCTATTAACTTAAATAACCTTACTGCTATTATAATTAAAATTAATAATTAATAATATAAATAAAGATATAAGAAGTAAGCTAAATAAAGTAGTAAAATATATAACCTATAGTAAAATAATAATTATAAATAAAATAATGCTAATTAGGGGTATAAAAGATATAATAATACTTCTTATAAAACTAAAGCAAGACTTATAGTTCTTAAAGCTACTTAATAAGGAAATAGAAAGCCTTAAGATATATCTAAGGTTAAATACTATAATTATAACTAGTTTAGATATATAATATATATCTGCCTAGAATTAAAGAAATTAAAAAAACTAAATTAAGGTAAGTAAGCCTTAGGATTAACTTAAATATAAGACCCTTAAATAGCTATATATATTAAGATACTTAAAATAACTTAAAGTAAATATAATATAGTTTTATATTATAAATTAACCTTTATAGAACTGCTATTAAAAACCTATAAAGGATAAGAAATAAAGGAACTTATAAAAAAAGAAATAAAGTAATAGAGACTTTAAAGGAATAAAATTAATAATAACTATTATTACTAAAAGATAGAGGACTTAAAATAAAAGGAATACTTCTAATAGAAATAAAAAGAAAGATAATAAAATAAAAAGGATAATAAAAAATATAAAGAAGTAAAAGTCTTAAGAGTATTTAATAAAGGAAAAGTAATTATCCTTAAAATAAAAAAATAGCTAAGTACTTTATAATTAATTAATAATATCCTTATTAGGATAACTATATAATAAGATAAAATAACTCTTATAATAAATATAAAAAAGAATATATTATAAAATATAAAATGCTAAGATTTACTAAAAATAAGCTTTAAAAAATAAAGGAAGCCTTTATAAAGAACTAGAAAACTAAATAGCCCTTTAAAAGAAAGAAAAACAAGTATAAATTAAAAGGAAAGTAAGTAATAAAATATATAAATATTACTACTAATATATAAGAAGTATAAGATATTAAGGTAAAGTAATAAGATAAATAGCTAGATATCTCTATAAAGAAAACAGGAAACTTAAATAAGAATGGCAATAAACTTACACCCCCTTATTTAATAAAAACAAAAACAGGTATTATAATTTACTATATAAAAGGTATATTTAAAAAGTAAAAAAATATATAGATATTAATAAGCTAAAAGCTATAATTATATAAGCCTATTATATAAATAATACTATAAACCCCTATATAAAGAACTTAGGTTTAACCTAAAAGATAATATTAAGATATTTCTTACTAATAACTAATATAAGGAAATTTCTTAAGTATCTTATAGGTATTACTAGTATAAGGCCTATAAGGGAGAAAAATTAGATAATAATTATTTTCTTATAATTATCCTTAAAAACCTAAACTTAAACCTATATATATATAAAGAACTAGTAAGATATATTATATACTTTTAATATAATAACCTAAAAGTAATAAAACTATAATTTAATATAATGCTATTCTAGGAGATTGATTAAAACTAATAATAAGAATATAGCTTTTATATAAAAGATATCTCTATAAAATATTACTCCTTAACTAATAAAAATAGATAGTTTATATAAGAATTAGGAAAAAGAAAAGAAATAGCCTAACTAACCTAATAAATTAAAGAATAGGAAATATCCTTATGGATAAAATAACTACTATAGATAAAGGAGAAGTAACCCCTAGCCAGATTATAAAAGACCTAATATAAAAAGAATAACTTAAAGAAATTATAAAGCTTTATTAAGAGTAAGAAAAAGAGTATTAAGAGCAAATTATTAATAAATAGTATAACTACCTAATAAAAGAACTATTAGTTAATAATATAAGTTTAGATATTATTAAAGAAGATAAAACCTTAAAGTAATTATAGAATTTTTTTAATAATTATACTTAAGTAAAGGAAAGCCTATTAATATATAGAAAGTAATATAAAGAATATATAATAAATATAAATAAGAACTTATAAAAGAATATTAAGAGCTAAGCCTAGTAGATTATATTAAAAGATATATAACCTAGAAAAATATTATTAAAACTACTTTAATAATATTAAAACCTTATATAATAAATAAATAATAAAATTAGAAAGATATAAAATATATTTAAAGATACTAAAGAATAATATAAGGAATTAGAAGAATGCTTTTAATAATAACTATTTAATAATAAATTTACTAATAATTACATTAATAGTAAAGGATATACAGATAGTAACTGCAAATAAACCTATAAAGATGCCTTAAGAAAAGTTATATACTATCTATAATAAAGCTATAGATATATAAAGAGCTAGGACTAGGCAAACTAGGCCTATAAAGAGCTTTAGAAGTTATAAACTAAGATAACTTAAACTGCCTAATATTAAAAGTCTAGATTAAGGGAAAGGAGCTAAATATATAAATAGATTATAAAGCAAAAAGTAATTATATTAGACCTAAAGTAGTAATAGACTTAAAGCTATTATAAAAAAGGAAAAAAGAACTATACCCCTTAATAAATATAAAAGGGTAACTTTTTAATTATAATAATAGCTAAATAAATTAAGAAATTAATTACCTTAAGGTCTTTATTAATAAAAAGAATTAAGAAGTAGATTTTAATATTATACCTCTAGATAAGGTTAATATCCTTTTAGAAATACTATAGTTAAGATACTATAACCCTAATATTAACTAGCTAACTAGCTAAGTTACTATCTAAAGTAATATTAATAATAATAAAGAAACTAATTATAAGGATAATAAGAGTTCTTAAACTTTAATTAATAAGGATAGTAAAGTATAATATAAAAGAAATATTTTACTACCCTTAAAGGGGATATAATATAAGTATATAAAAGGTAAAAAGAACTAAAATAAATAAATATTAAGTCTCCTTAAATAATAACTATATAACTTAAATAAATAACTATAAGAATAGAAAAAGGTTAAAGTAAAATAATAATAAAAATAACTTAAAATATCCTTAAAAAATATTAAATTTATAAGAAATTATTTAAGGAAGAACTTAATATAAAGATACTATAATATAGCTATTAAGACTATAAAATTTAGCTTAAAATAAATAACTTATTATTCTAGAAGATTTATAACCTTAATAAAAAAGAGCTTAAGACTTTAAGAAAATACTTAAAAATAAAATTAGCTAAAAGAAATATTAAGATATTTATATTATTAATAAGATTTCTAATAATATTTATACCTAAGAAAAACAGAAAACTATAACTTATTATAAACTACTAAAGATTAAATGCCTTTATTATTAAGAATTAGATCTTACTTCTACTTATTATAAAACTTAAGGACTGCCTATAAGGAAAATAAATCTTTATTGCTTTTAACCTTAAAGGAGCCTATAATTTAATTTATATTAAGGAAGGAGATAAATAGAAGATAGTATTTAGAACTAAGTTTAAACTCTTTAAGTACTTAATAATATTATTTAGACTTATTAATATACTTATAATATTTTAATAAATAATTAATAATATACTTTAATAATACCTTAATATCTTTATAATATATTACTTAAATAATATCTTAATCTTCTTAGATAATAAAGGAGAATATAAGGAATATATTTATAAAGTCTTATAAGTACTATAAGATATTAATTTATTAATTAAACTAAAAAAGAGTTATTTTTATATAAAAGAAGTAGACTTCTTAAAATATACTATTTCCTTAAGATAAATTAAAATAAATTAAAAGAAAATTATAGTAATATATAATTAGAAATAACTTATTAATATTAAAAAAGTATAAAGCTTCTTAAGTTTTACTAACTATTACTAATAATTTATAAAAGACTTTAGTAAAATAGTAAATTTACTTACTAAATTAATAAAAAAAGGTAAGACCTTTATATTTAGCATAAAGGCAAAAGAAGTATTTATAAAACTATAAGATATAATTCTTAATAAGCTAGTCTTAATTATATTTAACCTTATTAAGAAAATAGAATTAAAAATAAATATATTAGATTTTGCACTTAGAGGATAAATTAGATAAAGAGATAAAGAAAGATAATTATACCTAATTGCCTTTTACTTATATAAATTATATAAAGTAGAGCTTAATTACCCTATCTATAATAAAGAATTCCTAGTAATTATTAACTATTTTAAGGAATTTAAATATTATTTTATAAGAAGTATATATTAAGTTAAAGTTTATACTAATTATTAAAATATTTTATATTTTACTATAACTTAAGAACTAAATAGATAATAGCTATATTATACTAAATACTTATATAAGTTTAATTTTATAATTATTTACTATAAGGGATTAAAAAATAAATAAGTAAATACTATTAGTAAAAAACTAAACTATAATACTAGTATAATAAAAACTAATAAATAAATCTTAAAAAGAATAAAAAGGGAAAATATAAGTTTACTTAATAAATTAAAGTATTAGGATAGATATAAAAGGCAATAGTAAAAACAATCCTAAAATATAAAGTATATAACTTTCTTTATAAATTCTATTTATATTTATTATATAGATATTAAAGAGTTATAAAGACCTTAAAATAATTATAATAATAAAGATACTAGATTTAAAGAAAAGAAATAGAAAAAACAATTAAATAATATAACCTTTATATAAAGATAAGGTTATAAAGATATAAACTATATAAATAACTATAACTACTAGAAGTAGTAAAATAACCTTAGAGTTTAATTATAATAGACTTTATAACTAAGTTACCCTTATTAAAAGAACCCTTAATTAGAATCTTCTATAATAGTATTATAGTTATTATAAACTGACTTATAAAGTTCTTATATTACTTGCCTTATAAAGAAATAATAAATATAGAATAAATATTATATATCTTCTATAATAGAATAATTAAAATATATAGACTACCTATAAAATCTTATTAAATAAAGGACTAACTTTTATATTAAAGTTTTAGTAAGTACTTATATTATATTTAAGACTAAATTACTAATTATTAATAGCCTTTAGATCTTAAATAGATAGATAAATTAAATAAATAAATTAGGTATTAAAGCAGTACTTATAGTATTATATTAATTATAAATAAGATAATTAAATTAAGAAACTACTATATGCCTAATTAGCTTATAATACTATATATAATAAAAGTATAAAGCTTATACTATCTAATGCCAACTTTAGATTTATGCTAAATATATATTATAATATATAAAAACCTAAATTAGTTAACCTAGTAGTTATTATTAAAAGCAAAGACCTTAAGATGCTTTATAATAAAATAAAATAAAGCTTAAATATATTAGAAAATAAATAAAATAATACTATAATCCTAAAAGGTTAAAGGGACTAACCTTCTTAAAGGGAGATATAGTTTACCTATTTATAAAAAACATTAAAACAGACTAACTAAGCTATAAACTAGACTATAAGTATATTAGGCTATTTAAAGTTATAAAGAAAAAATTAGAAAATAACTATAAACTAGATTTACCCTTAATAATATAATACTATCTAATATATTATATTATAATACTTAAATTAGTAATAGATATAATATATATTAAAACCGGTAATAAACTATAAATAATTATAAAACTAGAGGTTTATAAAGTAAAAGTAATTAAGAAAATATAACTAAAAAATAAAAAATAAGAATATTTAGTTAAATAGAAGGACTACCTAAAGAATAAAAATATATAGGAACTAACTAAATACCTTATTAATGCTTAATAACTCCTAAAGAATTTCTACTAAAACCTAAAAAATTAAGGAAGGCATTAAGACCTAATAAATCTTACTTAGACTGCTTGGTAATAGTAGACTAGTCTTAGAAAGTGCTATCTATTATAGCACCTTTTAGAGCAGCTTGCTTATCTTATTTTGCCTTTTCTAATTTATTTATAAAATTAAGACTATACTAGATTATATTAAGGCCCTTAACTTCTATTTAATAATACTAGTGCCTTAAGTAAGTAATCTTAGTAAATTAAGTATTTATTTTATTATAAATATAGGTAAACTCTGCCTAAAGATTAACTAGCTTATTCTTAGCAGCCTCTTCCTCCTGCTTAAGATAATGCTTCTTATTAATAATCTTTCGAGCTAATATTATATTAGTAAACTATAAAAAAAAAAAAAAAAAAAAAAAAAACAGATATTATATTAAACGACTTACTAGCTATAATAAATAAGCTATAACTATTATAAGAAATCCCTAACTTAATATAGAGATTATAGTAATTAGACTTTATAGGATTAAGGATATATAAATCCTCTATTTTTCGATAAATATAGTTTAAATAAGGCATAATAGGATTCCTAAATGCTATAATAAGGATATAGAGAGATTTTTAATTATTAGTAAAGGTTTTCTTAGCCTTTACTATATAGTTAGATATCTTAAGGGGATTATAGGATTAAGTTAGACTTACTAGAGGATAACTAATAGAAAATATATTAACTAGGCCTTAAGGATAAGGCCTAATAGAGGAGAGAGATTATACTATAACCCTAGTTATACTATTATATATACCTTATATTTTCCTTTAATTACTATAACCTTACTAGACTAGATTAATACTAAGTCTTTATAATTATAATTAATTTATTATAATTAGTATTAATTTAATTAGGATTACTACTAATCCTATAATAACCTTACTAATTATTATTTATATTTATAAGTATATAGATTATATTTATTAATACTTTTATAGATCTTAGCTTACTAGCTATTAATAAGACTTCTTTATATTAATAAGCCTAATATGCATTACTTAATTATTAAGAGATATAATACTTTACACTGCTTAGTATTATGCCCTATATTATCTGCCAATATAAACCTAGAACGGACTAGTTTATCCCTTAGAAACCATAACCGTCACACTCTAAATATATCACAAGCATATTACGTTAACCTTAATTAGAGGTTTTATCCTTAATAGATATATTATAATTAGTTAGTTAATAACTCCTTATTGCCTGCACTTCTACGAGAAGAAAGTAAGCATTATTGCTTATCTAAGCAGTACCACTCCTTAGAAACTAATTTCTAGGTAAATTTCATAACAGAATATAGGAATTAATTATCAGTCTGCTATATCTTTTACTCTAATTGCTAGTCCTCTATATTAATAATAATCTAGGATTGCTAAACATTATTAGCCTTCCTGCTAAGAAATATAAGTTTATCCTAGATACAATCACATAGCTATTACTTGCCCCTTATATCTATACCCTTAATCTCCAGGGCATGCAGTTTTTTCAGATACCGTGATAATACCTCATAACTTGTGGACCGTAAGTCACAATGCTTATACGCGCCCCACCCGCCCCCCCCCCCTTCCCTCCCCCCGTTTCAATTGCCAGGTATGGAATCGGGGCGGACCTATCTGCTCGCTTAAGCAACTCATTAGGGTCGGGAGGACGCAGTGAGTTAACAAGAGTATTTAGCTTCCGGCGACGTACTTTAGTAATACTATATTTCTCTCTAGGGTGACGTCCGACACGATTGTCGTCTGTCTTTAAAACCAAAACCCCAGGGCATGCAAATGATGGCTCGATACGAGATATCGTAGTAGAGCTCTAGAGTCTTGAGCGTCTGCAGTTGACTTGGTGTAATGTTCCGCTGACGGAGGATGCTTTGAGAAGACGCCTGGATAAACATGCTAAAAACGTAAGGTGGGAAGGGGAGAGAGATACTATACGCGAGCTTGTCAAGATAAAGCGAGGCGGTTTATTCGTGCAAGAGTAAGCTCATGCTATAATAGCTACGAGAAGACTTCAAAAAATAGCTCTCAAGTTCTGTGCGAATTGAAGGTATAGATTAGTGAAGATATCGCGACGTTGGGAAATATCAATATAGTTAAAGGCATCTAGTTACGTACTTCATCTCTGATTGAAATAGACATCCGATGTAGATACAAAACACTCGTGATCCCATCACCTCAAACTCCGGTCACTCTTATTATGATGCCATCCCTCCTATAGTACATCTTCCTCAGCGTATGTTACCAAGCATTTAGACAAGCTACCCTTGGTAACGAATCTCAGTGGTTCCGCTGCGGTGCCAAGTAGCGAGTATGATGCCGCACTGGGTCACGTTAGATAAAACATAGACATTAAGTTTAAGGAGAGATCAGTACCTGTCCGCATTTATGCTCGACATCCTTGGCGTCGTTCATGAGATATGGAATACAGCCTAAGCAGAACAGACAGCAAATAGCAGCAGCCCAGCCGCTAATAGCCATCAGCTACAGGCACTAAGCCGACATGTTTTTAGGGCATTTACTTACTGGGTGGTGTTGCCAATTGCAAAGCTGGTTGCGGTCAAGGCCCGCTGCCCACAGCCAGGGCAGTCCACGGGGGCGGGAGATCGACCGAGAGCCGCAATCGGAGCTACGGTCTTGTATTGTGAGTTTGCGTGGAGCGTCTGGGCCACCTGGGCGGCGTTCATGCCTGGTGTGATAACTCCTTGCTGCCTTGGATATGTCACATAGTGCCCTGGAAAGGTTTCTTGTAGCTGAGGTACGGTTCCTGCATATTGTACGGGAAACGATGGTTGCTGAGGTAAAACTCCTGATTGAGCTGGAATGGAGGTTTGATAAGCGTAGTCACCAACAGTAGGAGAGCGGGGGAAGGTGGTTGCCGGGTTGGTAGGCATAGACGTTACAGCTATTCCGATTTAATTAGTATAGCTATTCAAGGAAGTCGAGCCGCACGGGAGGATATTACGCACCAACCTCCTTCTCCATTTTGATAGTCTTTGTGAATAATTGAGTTGTTTGTTGATCTTATTGTAAAGATAAAAAGGAGCGAGGCCAGACACGAAGAGGATAGAAGGAGAATGCATTGACGGTGGATGTCTTCCGCCCTCGTTTTTGTACTACTCCGACGGACTCCGGCTGCATACTCTAGAGAAGTAAAGCCTCGATGTGGCAAGGCTGGTTTGGCTCTATATGATTGGCCCAACAAATAAGTGACTATGGTGATTAAGGACTAAGGCTGGGAAGCTACACTGTAAGAGGTGATCCTATTAGGCTGGCCGCAAAGGGGGCGTCCATCAGGGCATCCCGTCTCTGTCATTTTTTTTTGGCAAATTCTTTAGCCTCCGGTATTGCGGGGACTTCCTTCGGCATGATCAAGCTTAATACTTTCACAGGGTAGCGGAACATGTTTGGCTCTCCTAGCGTTATCACCTTTCCCATTTCAGGCCTAGTCGAGTAATTGTCCTACAGCAGTTGCCGTAGAAGCACATCTAAAAAAGCAACTTACCACGTAATGTCACATTCGCTTTCGATCAATTCAATAGAGCCCCTTGAACCACCTGTGCTCACGGCACGAACACCCTGCGTCCCCGCTTCATTTTCGCTTTTGGCCCACTATACAGTATCCCTGCACAGTCCAGAGCCGCCACGGCGTCGTTAAAACTCAAAGGGTCACACCCCCAGACCAAAAACCCCAAGTCCATCTCCGGGTTGAATGGGCTAAAAGATGCATTGCTATCCCTTTAAGCGATATAAGGCTCCACTGGGGTCATGACAAGGGTGTAGGGCCAATAAAAAATTACTGAAACTGGCGGTACTTTCCTACACATAAGAATTTATTCGGTGATAGAAGTCCCCGCAGATTTGATTATTACAAATCGCTACCTCACAGAATCGGCATATCGGGTCTGCTTCCTTTGTTGCTTGCTTTGCGCATTTCCCGTTTTCGGCTATAGATAGCTTCCTTTTCTCTTCCTCTACTTAAAAAGTCACGGCTGCCCCTGCTTGAAGCCTTTGCAAGCCTGGCAAGCCGATTTAAGGCCCCTGTAGACATAGTTGATATCTCTTTGTATGTGATTTTGCTAGTAAATGCCTTATTTGACGAACTTCTTGTACCCCGATTGTACTAGTTGTATTACTTAATAGATATAGGGCGAGTGACCTGCTGGAGACTTGTGCCGCTCAAAGGGATACGGAGTAAGTCAACTATCGATAGTCCACTGCACGGACAAGGAATATAAGGCAAGGGTATGCAAGGTGTAGCAACATGGCGGAGCATTAGTCCATCGCAGTCCAGAAGCGAAACCGCGTTCTATGTTCACTGGAAAAGATCCACCTTTACTGCAGGTTGTTAGTGGAGATTGCGTCTTCAGCCGCATGCAAAGATAACGACCGGTAAGCTTGCCTGACCGGCTGCAACAAAGCCATGAGTTAATAAATTGACACGACTGTCCAGCTGACCCCACCCACCAACGGATCATGGCGTCGATGGGTCAGACTTTGCATGGCCAGAAAGACCTTTGAATGCATTTAGCGCATTATTCGCTAATGGGCATACGGGAGAATTAGGCATTTGATAATTATTTCGCAAAACTTGTAATTAAAGTTAATTCAGTTTGGAAAGGAATCACCGCTTTGTACCTTATGTCAAGTGTCAGATAAGGCGAATAGTGGCTTGTCGGTAGTCTCCGCCGGCTAAGACCCGCCTGTTTGAGCCTATTTGGTTAGTCTTGTTATCTCTATCCTGGCGAAGAATGAAGATATGCTGTGTTGTCCAGATTACTTTACCCGTATTGCGGCATTCTTTTAACTAATAATACCGGTAAAGCTATTACTGCTTAATTTTCCAATCTACACCGATATAAACAGGCTGTGCACTTTGCTAACTGTGTTGCATGCCTTAGCTGTGTGAGGACCGACAGTCTCGAACAGAACAAACGGCCCCAATTAACTAAATAATGATGTCGGCTCGACATTATTAAGCCGCATTTCTCGCAAGCACAGAAACGTTTAGGCTTTGTGGATCACTGCTGGGGCACATTGTGTGGGGTACTAGGTAGCCTACTAGCAGTGTGTCTATACTTACTTATAAAAATATCTTACTAAAACTAATAGTTAACCTTATCCCTTTAAAACAATCTACTCCAACGCCTGTTATACCTTGACTATTTTATAAGTTACCTTATAAATTAAAATAAAATATTAAATTTAAATTTTATAAAAAATATAATATCTTTATATTTAGTATTTAAGTAACTATAATTACTAGCTTATTATAATTTGGTAATATTTTTATAATTAATATATTATATAATAAAGATATTTAACAACTTATAAATTATAATATTATTATTAACTTATTATATAAGGAAAAAAGTAAAATAAGCCTCTTTTATAAAAATAAATATTTATAGGTTTAGATATAAGGGTGTTAATAAAAATAATAGAAGGCTTATATTTCTTTCTTATATATACTTGAAAGGAAATTTAAAAAAGATTGTATTATATATAAATAAGTTTTATATTAATTTCTAATTTTAATAATTAGTTAATTATATAAGTATTACTTTAATAAATTATATAAAGTATAGAATTTTATTTATAATTATTAACACTTAATTATAATAGAAATAGTAAAATTAGTAATAATCTCTAGGAATTATTAAGTAATTTTAATAATTACTTTATAACTACTTTTAATATATAAAATATATTTATTAATATATATATATATAACTTAGCTTATTAGCTATTATTAATACGTTTTATATAAATAAGTCTTATATATGTTATTTAATTATTAAGAGATATAATAACTAATATTTAAATTTTATATAAGCTTAAATTAATTATAAATAATATTTAGATGTTTATGTTTAGACTTTTAATAATTATATTTTTTTAAAAAATATATATTAAGCTTTAATTATTATTTAAATAAATTAATAGCTTAATACTTATTAACTAATAATATAGTATAATTAATAAGTAATGAATTTATTATTTTTTAAATTATTTTAATATTAAAAAGGAACTTTTTATAAATCTAAGTTAAAAATATATTAAATTACAATTTATATCTTTAAATTACTTAATTTATATTACTTTAAAATATAATTGTTATAAGTATTATAACTAAGAAATTAATAATAAGGGGTTTGGGAGTAAATAGTATAAATATATATAATTTATAATATATTTAATTTACGATTTATCTAATAGGCTTTAAGTATAAAAATAATTCTATCCTTTTAATTAAAATCTAATATATTATATACTTAGAAAATAATTAATTAGCTAATTAAATATATATTTATAAGGTTAGTACTTTATATACTTATTTAACTTATATACTTATTATTTATATTATACTTATTATATAAAATAATACTTTAATTTAAAGCCCATTTATTATAATTAAAGTTAATAGAAACCAGCAAATATAATAATAATAATATAATAATATTTCCACCATAAGAATATATTATATCGAGGGCTTTTATTAGTATTAGAGGTTGCCTCGCTAGATGCTGTGGTGCTCAGAGTTGCCAATGAGGTATGAGTTATGACGGATTCATCCGAAAGGTCTAGTGACTGCATTACGCTATTTAGCAGTTTAAAATACGAACGACAAGTGAAAGCTCACAGTTGAGGCTGTAGTTGGAAGCTCTGTAAATGCCGATTGTGTGTAGCTTTTGTTCTCAAAGCAACTCCACCCACCCGCCATCTCTACATATGCGCAGCGAAGGGCAGGAGGGCAGCACCATGTGCCTAGCAAGCAATGACGAGTTAGGTAAGTGTTGCTTGTAGTGGGGCTTGTATTGGACTGACCACAATTAGAGTCACACTCAGGTATTTTCCGACCTTGGAGTGGATGGCCGTCCAGACCAGCCGTGGCGAGTCCTGGCTTGAGAAGGCCAAAGCATAGAAGGGGCAAGAGGCCTGCCATGGTGAATAAAAAGTAAGGTCCGGTACTACTAGGTATTGATGTGCAAATTACTGACTGTTGATAATGAGAGATAGAATTGGCTGAATGTCTTGGAGGCGGAAGGGAATCGTGCTTCTTAAGCCTATCGATCGTGACGCCTCTGGCTATCACATGATAATTACACAGACCGCCAGGGCAAACTTTACGACCAAGAGCCGCCACTACGAAAGCCATAGCCTACTTTGGCTTTCAGCTCTCATTTCGAGCTCCAATTTAGGGGATCGTTCTTTCAGCTAGGGCATTACCCAGGCCTCTCAGCAAGGTGGCTGAACCTTAACTATCCTACATAGAAGGACGGTTCCGCTTGGGGTTTAGTCGGCTGCTAAGATGAAGCACGTGGTGCGCCTCGGGCTAGACCCCCCAATATGGCTTTTGCCTCGAGCCTCAGTGACTGGACAGTCGAGCTTGGCTCTGGCATTTATTTGGCACCACCTTGGCGGGATATGGAATATCGACCCTATGCCGCTCGAAGGGTAGTCTAGACCGCTTTTTCAGTATGAAGCTAAACCCTCAAGGATACAGGGGCGTCAGGCCGCCTTATAATGTCTTTTTATATAAGACTATATAAGTTAACTACTAATATAACAAACAACTAGAATATATAAAAAAATAAATATAAAATATAAAATAAAATATAAAATAAACTAATACTACTTATTAGATATATTAATATAGTTAATATATATAATAAGTAAATATAGTAAATAAATAAATATAATAGCCTACTTTTTACCTTATATTTAGTTTTTTATAACCTTATATATAATATATTATAATTACCCTTATTAGCTTACCTAAGCGCTTACTTAAAATAAAAGTCTAAGTTATAGCTTTTTATATAATAGGCCTTATTAGCTTTAAGTAATTATAAGCTATTTTAAATAGGTATTATAATAATATAATTATAATACTATTAGTAGTTATAATAAGAAGTTAAGTTAAATAACTTATTATATAATAAATAATTACAGCATACCTATAAGGGTTAATAAAAAGGTTACCTTTAAAGTAAGTTATAAAAAAAAAGTTAAGACTAATTAATAACTAAGGCCTTTTAGCTAAAATATATATTACTAGGTTTAGGCTATATTAAAGTACTTAATTATACTAAGTAAACTAAATAAAGCTTAATTACTTATAAAGGTATTAAATATTTAAATTATATTAAACATTAGAGATATATAAATATATTTTTAAAAGTTGATGTATAAAATAAAAATAAAAATAATTTAAATTTAAATTTAAACTTAGCCTAGATTTAGTCTTATAAAAAGTAAATAAAAGGATTAAAAATATATAAAGTTATAAGTTATTATAATAAGGTTATAAGTAGGTTTTTTATAGTTTTTACATATTAAATAATTATTACAAGAGATTAAAAGTATAATAAGTTATAATTAAATAAGTACTTAAGAATAAGTTATATATTAGTACTTATATATAATAAATATTAAATATATAAGGATTATAATTCTATTAGCTAAAAATAGTTATTTAAAAATATAAAAGATAATTATAATAGGTATTTCTTTATTTAATAAAATTAATGTTATTTTTAATATTATTAAGTAACTCTTATAATATCTATATAAAAACCCCTTAATTAGCCTTCTTTTCCTCTTTAAGCGTTAATAAACATAATTTTATTAAGCCTACTTAGGTTTACTATTTTAAAACCCTTATAATAAATATTTTAAGATTATATAATAATAATTAAAATATTATTATTATTAAAGATAAAGTTATATATTTACTTAATAATTATTTATTAAGTTATATTATATACCTTAATAGTAATATAAGTATATAAAAGGTAAATACTATCTTAATTACTATTAATATAATAATTCTAAATACCCTTAATACTTAAGTAATATAGCTAAATAGTATTAAAATATTTATAAGGAATTAATAATAAGTTAATAAAGGCTAAAAGTATTAAAATAGTAAGAATATATAAAAATATACTTTTTTTTAATATTATTATATAAAACATAATACTTTAATAAAGGCCTATTAAAATATTATAAAGATTTATTATATTAAATACTATATATATAATAAGTATACCTTTTTTATATTAATAGTATATTAATATTATAACTAATTTACTTATTTAATTACATAATCTGTCTTATAACTTATTTAATCCTCTTTTCGCTACTAATGCCAAATTTAGTTATAACTTTAGGTCTTTAACTTTAGGCAACTAAACTTATATAAAACTTAATATATTTTTCCTCTAAACCCCACAATTACCTAACTTCTATTTATATCGCGTTACAGGTTCTCGGTCTTTTCTAGTACCTCCTTAGCCTGCCACTAGATATCCTTAAGCCACTTATTATATAAGCCGCCATTAAGGGCCCTAAAGAACCCCCTCTCTCTCTTACTTAGCTATACCCCTCTATATAGCTTCCTTTCTAAATTCTTAAGCTTTTACTTCTTATATTTAAGAAAGTCTTTATTAATTAAAGGGTTCTTATAAATAGACTATATAAGCAGGAGGATCTTATAACTAAAGATTACTATCTTAATATAGCTAGTATTATCCTTATTAAACTAGGCCTCTTTAATATCTATAGCTATTATATATAATATATTGCCCTTGCCCTTATTTCTCCTAAGAGCTTCTTTAATCTTAGGGATCACATCATGGCCTTTAGTTAGATAAGGCTTATCAGGCCTAGGTGCCTGCAGGCTTCTTCGGATAGCAGGCATCGTGATGGGGCAGCTGTGATGCTGTTAGCGGTTGCGGCCAGAAGTCGGGTCGGGTCGGATAACTTACTAAAGCGTGATGGATGATTGAAGCGTGGTATCCTTTTAGGTGGGTTGTAGGAAGAAGGTTAGGGCCAGCTTTTGAGCAGGGCTTTTTAGCTGGCATATATACAGCTAGGTTCAGGCTGCAATTAAGGCAGCTAACTATGATGATTTGACTTAATAAAGCTTTACCGGCTGTAGGGGCAATAAATATTTAAACTATATTAGATTCTGGAGATGCTTAGATATACCTTTTAAGGCTAACTTATAAATTTAAAAAAAAATATATATATATAATAAATATAAAGGATTTCTTTAAGGGGCTAGTTAATAAGCTAAATCTTTAAGTTATTTATAAACTTTTAAAAAATATTTATATAAAAGAAAATATAAGATATATTAGTAATAGCCTTTAATTTAAATTACTACTTTATTATTAATTTTACTTTATTTATTCTTATATATAATATTAATTAATTATATACTTTATTATATATTTAATTAGTTAAGCTAATTATAATATTAAATTAATTTAACTTTTACTAATTAACTTATATAAAATAAACTTAATATAATTTCTTTAATTTTAACTTTAATAAAATTCTTAAACCTTGGCTTTAATTTATATTTATCTTTTATATATAAACTCCCTTTACTAAGTTAAAAGTAGCTCTGTAATAATACTAGCTGCCCTTATAGTTATATTAAGGAGTTATTTTTTATATATAGCTAAGTTTAGGCTTCTAAAGGCAATAAAGAAAGCTACTTTATTTAATTTAAAAACATAACCTTCCCTTATAGCCTTTTCTAAGTCTTTAAAACCTAATAGCTTATTAATAACTTAATTTAAATTAATTTAAATTAATATAATATCTCTTTTTTATATAATTATTTAATTAAATTAGGCTATAATTAAAGATAATTATTTTAATAAGAAGTTTCTTATAATAAGAATAAATCTTATTAGTTACCTTTAAGGCAAGCCTAATAGCTAAATTAATATTATAACTAGTTATATAATAAGTATAATTATATATATATATATTATTTTATATACTAGGTATTAAGGTAATATAGCTATTATACTATTAGCTAAAAGGGCTAAAAGGAAAAGCTAAGTTAGATAATATACCTTATAAAAAATAAATTAGGTATAATATTTCTTTAGCAAGGTTAAAAAAAGGAGGTTAATTTAACTATTAAGAGATAATAAGTATTTATATTACCTAGTTAAGGCAGTATTTATATTATAAAGATAAATAAATTATATCTAATATTAATCTTTATTATAATAACTTATTATATAGGTCTTATTATTTAAGTTATTAATAAAAAAGCTAAAATGCTAAATAGCCTCTTATAAGAATAGAAGTAAAAAGATTTTTTTTATTAGTAATATATTAAAAGATAAATATTATAATAAAAAATAAAAAACTAATAAAAGAACTTATAAAAAGATAAGAAATATATTAAAAATAATTTATTAGTATTTAAGAGTTTTTAATAATTTAAAAAAATATATATTAAATAATAATATATTAGTTATATAGATAATTAATATATATTTATTTTTAGCTAATTACTTTATAATATATTATTATAATTACTATTACTTTTTAATTAAAGAATTTAATAATGTATAATAGTTATACTTCTTATAACTTAAAAAGGGGTATAAAATTAAAATAATAAAAGGTTTAATAATATATAGCTAAAACCTTAATAAGTCCTTAGGAGATAAGGGATGTATATAGAACTTTCCCTCTTAATAAAGATAAAAAAAAAAGGAGGGACAATAACAACAAGGGCTTTTCAACAAGGACAGCATCCCGCATAAGCATCTCACTTAACCCCTTACTTTGCCTGGGTTTCACCACTTGAACTATTGTAAAACCCGAGAAGCAGGCTCTGGTGGGGTTTAGTAAACTTTGCTCTTCTATTCCGAATCGTCGTTTAGCAATGGAGCAATTAATAATCGAGAACTTTGCTTTCCTCGTGAATGAGTTGCATTGGCACACGTAGCATGGTTTCTTGCTTATGGTCGAGCGATCCGCTACTCCAGCGAACCAAGCACATTGGTATGAGTCATCGAACCCATGTGAAACACTAAGTTGAAAATGTGCTGTCTCGCTAGGTAGTTGGTTGCTTCAATGCAGGACATGAGAAGTTGGTAGGAGGGGACCAGAGCGTCTCGCTCGCTAACCACGTAGGCGGATAACGCAACTGTTATGTCTCAGAACGTTTGCTGCGTTTGCCACTTGGTGGGTCTCCCACGTACGATTTACTGTTTTGGTGCTTGTGCTGGTGTGTCCCCCACCTCACTTCGCGGGGTTGCGTGAGATATTGGTCTGCCTCCTGCAGATGACCAATAAGAGTGAACTTCTTCTGGTACAAAATTACAAACCCCGCCAAATAACGACTTGATTCTTGAATTTTACAAACGTATAAAAGGAAAACTTAAATCGAGCATAACCCTATCGTCTCAGGCACTCTTGATATCCAGATCATCACCTGGTTAATGAGTTGGCATTATCAAGACATTCAAGACGTAGACGAGTCCACGACTTTCGAACAAGTTGTGGGCTCGTCTCAACCTAGCCTGAGTCTGTCACTACCCCATGCAACACAAGGCCTTCAGTAATTTAACTGATAACCAGAATTATAGTATCTCTAGGCGATGTTACTTACAGTTTATCTGGAAACGATGTCGATGAGGAGTTCTTAGCAACCTTAATTCTACCGCAAGAGGAACACACCTTTGGAGCTTTTGATATATTCCAAAACAACTCATATCCTTATGATCTGTCGCATCTTCTGAACATAGACCTGATTTAAATCGACGATTTGCTCTTAGAGGTTCCCGAGCTGGGCATTCCGGATGAAACCGGGCCTCGTCAGTTAACATCGGAAAGGCTACAACTACAGCATGGACCACTTCTTGATCCGCAGATGAACACTTCCACCATTCTGTAGAATGAGTCATCTTCGCAGATCAGTACATCTGGATTCATTCCACAGAACACCTTTACTGATCAATACTGGGGAAATTGTTTACCTTCGCACCTCAGTCTCACCGAAGCTCACGATGAGATTATGCTAGGGGAAGCAATTGGCAAAGAATATGACGAATGGCGACTTTTATATCCTGGAAAGGATGCCTTTGTTGTCAATGGCTTGTTCTATTGCAATCGTCAAGAATGTCTGTCGTCTTTCCAAACGTCTAGAGACAGGAAGTTAGTACCTCTTCATTTTACATACTATGAAGATAAACATACTGATGAATAACAGTGCACATATCAGGGAGCAAGAGAAACCCGTCATCTGTCCTTCCTGCGATAAGCGAATGGCGTATCAATCTGACATGAAAAAGCACGCCCAAACCCATCTAAAGGCTGAGCTGCGCCAGCGTTTTCCTTGTCCCATTTGCAGGCAATCATTTACGAAACACGTCAATATGATAAGGCATAAGAAGAAACAGCATTACGGTGTTATTCTTGCGGCTTGATACTATATTAATCTCTTCAATTATATGCCAGGACTTCAATATCGATCAACACCCTTTCACGCTATATTTCCATATCATTTAGTCTCGTAAACCTGTAGTTGCTTACTCGGGCCTGATTTTACTGTCGTAAATCCCTAGGTTCCATGGAATTAACCATCATTCCTAATACTATCAGGAATCTACTTATATAAAGTAGTTCTTTTGACATGCAACACGGCCTCTTGCTTTTTCTCATGGGAGTACCGCTAGAGGGGATGAAGGGCTAGGTCATAGCCCACTACCGTCAGCGCTTTCAACAATCAGGTCTTACATATTGCATCTACAGTCTACCAAGGTCCCAAGTGTAGCTACCTTTTTGCCCGCACCATACTGCCGGGAATGCTTTTAAGGAGTACCTTACATTACCTCGGGAGTGCCTGAACCAATACTTACTAAACTTCTTGGCATGGATACATACGGACTTCGAACGGTAGAGAACGTTTGTTCCTTTAGATCAATTTTGTCTTGTATTGGAAAGCGTTCACCCATATAGTATCCTTTGGTACGAACTGAAAGGTTCATGCGGTTGCGGTAATACTAGTTCCGCTTACCTGTGTAGGCTCTTGATTGCTGGTCTTGAAATAGAATCCATCATTGTGAGCCGAGCGGTTATAAACTCCAGATCCTGGCCTGATATTTCTCCAGCTAGCAAGACACTCCCAACAAAATTCATGGTGACACAGGCTGCCTGTAATTGACGTTAACAACTATAGTTGAGCGGTCTGAGGCCACAGTGTAGACTCACATGTCATGTGGAAGCAACCATTGCCTTTTTGCACTTTAATATTACATTCAGGGCACGGCTTAGTATTGTTCGTGATCCACCCTTGAGTCTGTTGAAACTCTGGATCTCCTGTTTCCTTCAGACTGTCATATTGTTCGCATGACAATCCCTCGTGCCACTTCACTTGGTGAGTAAAACACATTTCAAATTCGCAGTCAGCGCAAACGACATGGCTGTTCAAGAGTAAGTCATGTATCTGACCGCTGGAGCATTTCTCGGATAAACACCACATGAAAGATGGCATTTGGCTCAAGGCTTTGAGTTTCAAGTACTCGTCGTATCTGCTCGTCGTGTCAGCAGCTTTCCTATCCATAATTTGGGACGAAAAAAGAAAGTTTACTTGAGAAACGTCTCTTCTTGTGCATATATTTTCAATTCTTCATACGTAAGCAGGCGTTCACAGCCCGCGGATGGACAAGTGATATTGTCGCATGCGCTTCTTCCGAATTGCTCCAGTTGGACTTCGATGTGTCGTCGTAAGCAAGGCGTGCAGAAGTCGATTGCATGGTTGCACTTTGTGCCCAATTTCTGAGGGAATAATAAGACCCTCCATTTCCAGTCGCCGTCGAACTCTGCACAGACTTTCGTCCACTGCTCGATAGAACCATAGGAGACGTCACAGATAGACTCAGTGCAAATTACGCAATGAGTCGGTTCCTTTTCAGCGCGCAGAAACCGAGTGAAAACAGGAATCGATAACGTTTCTCCATCATGTTCGACATTATAGATTTGAACAAACTTGGAGTTTGCCTGTAGTGGGGAGCCAGTTTTAGTGTGGTGCAGGTCCCAATAGCCCATGTCAAACGGCCACCGCATGAAACCATTGGCCATCATCTTCCGATGCATGCGTGCTGCAACCTTTCGGGCACTAGTTGTCGGTTCTGGTTTGATATTGTTTAGAATCTTCATCAGGTGTAAAGCCGTGTCATAGCTGTGGAGTACTGGTCATCTTACTGATTCAACAAAAGTTTTTCCAACTTACATCTTCATCTTTGTAATCTTGAGCCAGTCGTCGTTCATCATTTGTAGCAACTGTATCAGCCGTTGGCGATTGTCCATGGGAATTCTGTCACAGTGACTTCCACAAGGACAAAATATGGAGATCGTTGACCCTTGAGTCGTCCACCATGTCTCCTGGAGCAGCTCTAAGGAGTATGAAATTGAGTTGAGATAGCATGCTGAGCAGACTGCTTTGTCGCATGAAATCGTTGGGCCGGTTTTAATGAATTCATTAACAGGTGCGGCCCCGTCAACGCTAGCAGTTTGTCTGAACTTGGCTTTTCTGCACACACAGCAAGTAACGAGTGTTATAGACTGCAATGCTTCTATACCGAACCACTCATCAAAGGTGGAAAATAGTATTTGAGCTTCATGGGTGCTCAGCAAAGTGTCAAGTGTGCGTCTTAAATTTGTACCCCGACGACTGTCCAAAGATATCAAAGAAACACAAAGGCCCTTCCCGCTCGAAGGCTGAGAAGCCTTGTTAAGGATCTCCAACATCTTTATGACGATAATAGCTCTGGGTGTAGTCTCAGGTAGCAGGTTAAGCTCGGAGACTTTACCTTGGAGCTCATCGATAGTGTGCGACATGATCATCTTATCGTTAAGAACGGTTTCCAATTCATGGTTCAAAGAAGCAGCTTTCAACGTCAGAGAGACGGACTCTTTCATTCTCTCGCCAAGCTTAGACATTAGCCAATTGTTTCCATCAATCAATTTCCTCACAGTATCCTGCAAGGTTTGGACCTGCTCTCCTTGTTGCAAAAGATTGTGTAGTTCATTATTCTGGTTGGCCAGTTTCTCACAACATTCCAATTTTGCCGGAGCAGTCGAAGCTGGAAAAGGCGGCTGCGCTTGGTGTTGTTTGGACTGCTTTTGGATCTAATCTTTTAGATGAGCTTCGAGAGTAGGCTGTGGCTCCAGGGAGGACTCCGATTGAATGCGTCGTAGATGCCTCAATATTTTATCTAGAAGTAATTATATCTATACTACTAGCTTAGTAATTAAATAAGTTTAGTGGCTTGACTTCTTATTAGCTTAAAGTCTTATATAAACCTATGCTTCTTAAGTCTGCCTTATAAACAGTTAGAAGACTGCCTACTTATCGTATAAGAGCTAATTAACTAGGAAATATAAAGTAGAAATGCTAGACCTTAAAGTATTCTAGTTTTATAGTAATAAGCTAGCCTAGGTCTGTAATAATAAATATAATAGGAATATAATTAGCGCCCTTATAATACTTTAAGGTTTTACTAGCCTAAATTATATATTTAGTCGTAACTTAAAGGATATAAGAGGCCTAAAAATAATATAGAATGTTATACAAGCGTTGCTAGATCATATAGGTAAGAACTTAAAGGATTTGCAGATTGCAGTATTAGGAAAGTAAGTGCTTTAGTTTATACTATCCTTTAATATTCTATAGCTATAAGAGTATCTGTAATTTCTAAGTCAAGTAATATAAAAGTGCCTAGAAAGCTATAAAAAATAAAAGGAAGATAAAAGTAAGTCTTATCTTAAAAGCTTTTTTATAAGTATAAAACTGCATATTAAACTCTTTAAATTCCTTAGCTAATTTAGAACCTTTTATCCTTAGTAGATAAATATAACTTTAAACTTAATATCTTAAACTCTAATATAAAATATAAGTATAAGTATTCCCCTCTATTAAACTATATAACTAATATAAAAATAAATTACTAACTTAGTAATTAGTAACTGCAAAATATTAATTAAGGCAATTACTAACCTAGAATAAGTAGAGATTAATATAATATTCTTATAAAGGGCTAAAGATAGAAAAATAATAAAATCTAAAGTATAATACTAACTTTAATACTTTCTTAGGGACTAGCTTTCTTACTGTAAAGTAACTCTAGGTATTATTATAGTTTCTAAAAGATAGCCTAATTTATTCCTAGATCTTAAGATTACTATAATACTATCTGGTTTATGCCTTTTAAACCTAATCTCAAGATCCGATCTTATAAGCTTAATTATTATATAGTATATAATTACAGAAGATTAAAGCCTAGACTTACAGCTTCTATAAGCAGCTAATAACCTAAAATAGATCAGAATTAACAATATTATTCAGGCTTCTTAACTTTCTAGAAACTTTAAACCTTTATTATATATAGAAGTTCTAGTATATAAATACCTCTTAAAAAGCAGATAGATATCTCTAAAATGCTACTAGGATTATTAGAATTATATTAGCAGTAATAAGCCTATATATTAACTATATTACTACTACCCTAAGGCCCTCCAGGGCAACAAGCCAGTTGTTCGCTTATCTTATAATAACTTATATTAAAATTGGCGACTTCTTAAATATTATAATAATAAGAGCCTTAGTATAGCTCTAGATAAGCTTCTAAGCAAGCTTGCATAGAGGCTAAGGATAGATATAGTAGAAATGCTAAAAAAGAAGAACATTAGGTAGAAAATAAGAGACTTAAATACCTATTTATCTTTTTAAAAGCTTTTGCAAATTAATAACCATAGCTTAGTATCTATTAACAGTCCTAATTGAGAATTAACTGCTTTAATAGACCTGTAAGATAAAAGCATAGTATAACTGGAAAGCGCAATTGGTGCTATGAATTTGGGAGATTGCGATTCTAAGCTGCCTTTCTGCCACGATAACCCCGAATACTGATCAACGGTTTTATTCCTTTATATGTATAAAATAATGTAAAATTAACTTAATACCTTAGCAATAATTAACCCTATTACGTCTAAAGCAGGCCAGTAAAGCCAAACCTATAAGAGTTACTTTAATTAGTGTCTTTTAGGTTATATAATAATTAGGGACAGAAAAGTGGGATAGTATGTAATTAGTTAGCTGCTAACTCTGCCTTAGCTAGTTCATACTTTCAGAGTCCTAATTGTCCTTTTTATATTTGGGAACCTAATTAGTATTATTATTAAGCTCTATATTACTAGCTAGTAATTCTATATATATATTATTATCCTAAATATTAATAGCAGCTTGCCTTATTTTATATACCTATTAAGACTTAGGGCTAAATTCTATATATATTATCTTCTAGTATCTTTTTTAAAAGCTTATATATACTCCTAAGACTTTATATATATAAAATAAAGCCAAAAGGCCATACTAGGTTTATTAAGTCTATACTTAAAATTATCCTATAAGGCAGGAAATAAGTTAATATACTTTATAAATAGATAAGTAATATAATTCTAAGAGCTTAATAGGTATTTATTAATAAAGTTATTTATTTTAAGTTAGTAATATTTAATAATACTTAAACTTAAAAATCTTTTATTAATATACTTTACTAGCTTATAAAGAAACTTCTTATCCTATATATAACTATTACTTATAAGCTTTTTAAGCTAGAAGTTATATATACTATTAAGAGATATATTTAGGTAATAGACTAAGACTTTAGATATGCTATAGATATTAAAAACTCTTTTAGGAATAGTATTTAACTTAAGAACAATACAGAGAGAGATATTACTATCTTTAATAGAAGCTATAGTAGTATTACCTAGACTTCTAATATTAATAATATAAAGGTAATTAGTTAGAGGTATTAAAAGCTATAAGTTATTTAACTTATCTTACTTAATAAATAATATATCTAGGTAAATTAAGGGTAGTTTAATTAGGAGCCTATTAAGATCTTAAAGTAGTATTTTAAGCTAATAGACTAATTAAATAAGTATAGCCGAAAGCCTATCCTGCTAAGTTAATTTATTAACTAACTTAGAGGAGTAATGCTAGTCTATAGTAAATAAGCGATATAATTTTAATGTAAATAACGCAGTAGCATAAAAGTAATCTATAAGTAAGAATTGCTAAATACAACCAACTTCTGTTATTAGAGCTCGACGATGTAATACTGTTCCCTTCTCCTTTTTCTTCTAAATCTTAGTTGATGCCGTGGGCCAAGCCTGATCAGCTTGGGTAGGCCTCCGGCATCTGCGACATTATGCATCAGTGCCCAACAGCCCAGATTATGTCAGCGCAACAATAGAGCAGAAGTCTAGCATATTCTCTAATTAGTCTAATATTAGAACTACAGGAGTCTGGCTGTTATAAAAATGATTCAGTATGTGACATCGGTCTGCATATTAAAGCTTTAAATAGGTTTTGCATAAAGCATCCTAACTAACGTGTCTTACCCTACTTATCTGTAAAAGATAGGCATATAGCCTGTATTGCTTTAGCTAAGTTATAAAAATTATCTAATATAATACTATATTTCGCGATTTTGTTTTATATAAGTATTAGGCATTTATAAATATTAATAAGATCTTGTATATTTAGTCCTCTAGTAGTTATAAACTAATATTATTATTTAGGCAGTAGGTAGTTAGGTTATAAAACCTACAGGGAGTAGGCATCAGTAATATAATATATTTCTACGAATAATTCTTAAGTAGGATAACAGTCTTAGCCACTACTATTTGGACCTATATATCTCGTAAGGCAGAGACTCTTATTAGTTAGTCTTAGCAGATATGTAAGGGATTGCTATATTTAGAATCCGTTCTGTCTAGGAGAGTATAGTATAGGCAAAGTCTAATCTTCTTATTAAAGCTGTCTAGTTTCCAATAATAATCTTCCCTATATCCTGGGGGTTCATGCTTATATGCATACTGGCACTGAGTACTTCGCTCCTCGGGAACCGGATCTGGCATCTTCTCCGCTTTCTCGAGTGCCTTTGAGATAGAGGTGTGGAATAAATTTGCTGGCCAAAGGCTCTTTGTTTCCAACAACTCGGCGTAGATGCTAAGTTGCCCAAGACAGGTAGTAGAAAGTATCAGAAGCATATCATTCGCGATATTACAAATCGACTGGCAGAGAAAAGAGGCAAGACAAATAGTTAAATACAGGTGTTTGTTATTAATTTAATTATTAGAAGACTTTTACTATATTGCTTCCTGGTTCATGTACCTCTACCTTTACAAGAACCGCTTTTGCACACATCTGCGTTCGAGGCGCGCCGCATTGAGCAAGACAAAAACTCTTTTTGCCCGATCTTAAACTTGGTGCCATTACGGTAAGCCGTTACACTGACATTCCCATGACTGGGGCATTTAAAGCCATCTGAATTTTGCTATTTCTCCAAGCACACTTCTATTTCATGTCGTCCAGATGAGGAGCTGTGACGCCCAAATCTGGTACCCCCGATGAAACAGGGCTGTGTCGGGTTAATAATCTTGCACTGCCGGCGGGGCGTTTCAAAACCTATAAGATGCCCCTTGCAACCAACTCAATCCTCGCTGCAGCTGATTAACACCCGTTTTCTTCGCTCTTACGATCCCATCCGAGGTATCTTTTACCACCTTACACTTCATTCATTGTGATACCCAACAAATGCGCTAATGTCCGACGATGCATCACGCGATAAGCCAATCACTACATGGTTCAGGTTCAAGCTTCCAGAAGACATTTTACTTGATCAGTCCTTATTTCATGCTCTGCATCCAACTAGGGAACAGTGGACACATGCTCGTCTCTGCACATCGCTCTTTCATGACATTTACTTACCTCTGCCAGGCCTGCTATGGAAGGATCAAGGAATCTCCACAAGACTGTGTACTTCTAGTCAATTGGGATCGCACCAGATCCTGGTCGGAGTTCTCGCAGTCAGGTTGCTATGCAGAGTTGCTCGCCAGCCTTGGCTCTCATTCAGATATGCCAGTAGTGACTGAGATCATCGACTTCTCCAGAGACTACGTCACTATTGCTTTGTCGTCTCATACGGAATTGAAGACAGTTTATTTCCCAGCTTCAGTCTTGTCAGAAACGCGCAGTGCTGTATGGGACAGCGTCCGTCATCTGGGGACTACAGTTTCCTACGGCAAAAAGTTCCAACATAGGTACCCGTACATATCAACCCCGAGCTTGGGTTGGATTGAGGGGAGTGTAAAGTGGGAGGGGCAGGATGCTGTTGCATGTGTCTGGGTTCATAAATGGAAGAATCAGGAAGCTGAGGAGAAATTCAAAACCACTGAGCGGTACCCGCACACGAAGGATGGTGAGTTCATAAGACCTCTCACTCTTGAGCTCTTTGAGCAAGGTCTGAGGGATTTGGGCGCTTTGGGTTGGGAAGAATGCCATGTAAACTTTGAGACGAAATGCTACATCCCGTAGTTAATGCGATAATGCAATACTATATTTAAGAACCCTGAGTCTTTATTGAAGTGTTGTGATAAGTATTGCTATCTCGTACTACACAGGTCGAACAAACTCAAGCCGCCATCAGCCTCTTTCGATGGCCAGGCGCTTCTGACCTTCCATTGTGTTCCTCCTTGGGGCCTTCCTTCTTTTTCAGCTCGGACCTTGTACTTGCGAAGGTAAGATGCTCATTCCTCCGCCCCAAAACGCAACAAAGAGCATATTGTGTATAGGATTCAGGATTCGACAATGCCTCCTCTGTGCTGATAATGTCTTGATTCTCGTCGCTAGTGTCCTCGCCCTCCTTCTTTCTTGGTTTCGCAATGTACTTAAGGTCATCTGATAAGAGGCATTATACAGGATTCTTTATCTGCTCATTGTCAGACTTACAGCTTTTGTCGTGTTCCTCAGTATTCGCATTTCCTAGGACGACGTGGAAGAGTTCGTGGAATAATGTCAGAGACTGGGCTCTATAATCCACGATACTTTTACCCGCCTTCTGGATCTTGCTAAGACGCAGATATTCATTTGGATATAGCACCTTCATGTTTTGAACACAGATGGTGACTGTTGCCCACGTCTGTCCCTCATGAGTAGCCGCAAAGTTCTGAGGACTGCCTTCGAACTTCTTCGAGCAATAGTCACCGGCCTCGTCTACAAAGTACTCTCTAAGGCCCGAGGACCAAAATGGTAATTCTGAACCAAAGTTAGTTCAACAGATCGTGAGAAGAAGGCGACATCGTAGGCACTTAGCTACACACCTTCTGGCTGGTCTGCTTCATCCGGACCTGGACTTGGTTCATCAACCACGGTTCGCACCTTCTTAGCATCCTCATTTGGAAACTTCTCGCCAGTTTCTTTGTCATATGCCACGTCATCCCAGTCCATTTCTAGTTACAGATCAAGTTATTAAAACACTGACGTGTCAGGGACAACAGACAAAACACTTACACTCCAACCACTTGCTCGAGCAGAATAACCAGGGTTTACCGTTTGGGAGTTTTAAATCGCCATCAATAAACCTCTTGACCAACTGTAACCTAGCTATTTGAACGGTTCAGCAAATGACCACCTTGGATGATATGTGATTGGGAGGATTGAGGACATACTGCGAGCTGTGGCTCTGTACTCGGCGTCCGCGGGAGGGGGATCAAGCGCAAAGAAGGTGTATACATATTCAACTCCATCAACACTATCATCTTGTGTGTACAAAAGGGCAGCGTCGACGAGCTTTCTGGCATTTGTCCACCATTTATTAAGTTTGCCCTTGTGAGCACTGCACCCGCCGACCCCAACGCCGCCTTGTTTAATGTTGAAGACTGAATCAATTGATCCGAGGGCGGATTGAGCCAGAAGTATAAGTAACAAAGCTCTACAGGCAAAGAACACTGGATGTTGAAGCCAGGACATGACGGGAGATGGAGAAGGGTTATATGAAAAGGCGAAAGACTGGCTGACAGGCGCTGAAATGCAAAGCAAGAGTGTTTGAGCTTAGCAGGTCAGATGATGGAAGAATATTTGAGCAGATACACGAGGTCGACGAGTCCAAGTTTATATATATACACTGGGGCTAAATGTTGATAATATGGTACTGGAACACGAGAGATTGAAGTTCTGCTAAAGTGCTGACATTCGTAGGAATCCAGCATCATACTCTTACCTGTAGGACTACATACCAAACAGCGACAATGTAAGCGAAGGCATTCCTCCATGTTGTTCTGGCGTGTTGGTCCCAGAGGTCTGAGCACCAACGTGAACAAGGATTTGAAGGTGGTGTATGCCGTGTCGAATGATCATTGTCTTCTTCGTCTAAGCGCCTGCATTAACTGGTATCACTGAGCACATAAAGTTATGACAGGGGTTGTGGGGGCCAACAACGCCGAGCCACATTGGCTAGAATTGACCCAACAGGTGATGCAATCATAGAACGCACCAGCAGTGCTACTGTATGTTGGTTATTGAGGCTGTTGGTCCTCAAAATAATCCATTTGAAACAATCCTTTCTGCAGCTCAGCCTCTGCCTGTTACCCAAATGTCGAGAGTATATTACATGACTCACTTAAAACGAGAAATAATCCCTAAGCCTCATGATGTTGCCGCTTACCTGAGGCAGCTATTGGCCAGTTCGTCACACCACATTTGCTAAAGCCAACATCATAACACAGCATTTCTGTATCAACAAATATTAATACCGCATTTGATGTTTGTCCTAACAGCGAATCGGGTCTCATTAATTCCATAATGAAGACATTGGCGCCTTACAGTCTAGTCTACATGCCCTGACGGATCTTGTTTGTGTACCGGCAATTGTCGTCTTCTGCAGCAAGACGAAAGCTGCTGTCCTGCAGGGGACGGATGGCTAGAGCATACTTGTGGCCCAAGTAAGTTTGGCTACCTTGTCCTTGATGTTTGCTTACAGTGTCCCAGATAAAACATGTTGCCGTGAGGGCTGCTGTCGAGAAGGCTGGACATGTGGCGCCAATGGGATGTGTGGACCTCCGATTCCATCTATTTCCAACCCAACCACTATCATCACTCTCAATAAGCCTGAACTGTCTTCGCCTACGATGGATCAAGATATCTCCGCCCAGTTGCCCACAAGCCCCAGACCCCTTCCCATCACAAACACTCCAGAGCGATGGCTGTCAAAAGAGACAAAGCTGTCCTCGATATCATCCTGTGTGTTCGTCACAGCAGGACCTCCAGTCCTGACATTGCCAAGTGACCGAGCCACTACTGTCTCAACCTCTGATGAGGCAAGATCTGGTACCGACTCGTTATCAGCACCCCAAACAGGCAACTGACGACTGACAATCCTGAGGAGTCAACTGATCCAAGCACCCATGTCCCCAACGGGAAGATCACTTTGTCAGACACCCGCAACGTCCCCATTCCGTCCCATCCCACCTCCATCGTCACCTTGCCTGGAGGTCTGGTGACTACCGTCTCTTCCGCCAAGTCTGTCCAACCAGGAACAGATCTCTCCGAGACAGTCCCTGGGGCATCGACTAACCTCCCCGGAGACGACGAAAAGACTGTGACTGCAACAGGCAACGCCAGTACTAACGGCGATGTTTCCACAAACCCTACTTCGGATGGAACCCTGCCAGTTACTAACACTCCTACGCCTGTACTTATTCCCAGTGGCGGGGTCTCAACTACAGCGCTCACTGGAACAGACAATCCCGCCACAATGATACTCACGTCCGAGGCTTTGGATGCACCTTCCCCACCTGGAGACACGACAGATACTGTAGCTCTTAGCCAAGAGCCCAGTTCTGTGCCGTCTGATGCGCCAACTACAGGAGTCCCCGTCTCAAATACTAAGCAGACAAGTCATAGAGAGACCACCAGGCCAGGAGGCCCCCCTGTTACTTCTCCAGCCACCAAGGAACGAGCCACGACTGCTCCTGGGTCAACTGCTAATTTCATATCCACCTTGTCTGATGGTCAGATTACGACTCTGCCTAAGCATAGCAATAGTGATGCCACAAAGGCTCCAGAGTCCACGGAAACAGACGGTGTCGTTCCAGTTATTATCCCAATCACAACACCGGTACCTGATCGAGAGAGAAGTGATGGTGGTATCAAGATTCCTTGCGACATGTGGTTCTTCAATCTATGCCTCGCCCCTATTGGAGGGTGGCGCTTCGTCCTTCCTCCTGGGACTCATCCACCGTACGTACAAAGCACCTGTACCATGAGTGATGCTGCTGTGAAACGAAACTGACATCTCTAGTGGACCCCCTCCGATTATCAAGATCGACCCCACAGCACCTATCAAGGTAGATATTACAGGCTCTATACCGTGGCCTGGATTTACGTATGTACATGCAACTAGCTCTTGTTTGCTGGAACCCAATACTGACTTCCATCTCTTAGTATTGACCCTGCCGGCAACCCAACATTCTCCAGCAAGCCTGACGACTGCAAGACTGAGACAGCTGAGATGTGCATCACCACTACTTCTTACGGAGTTTCGGTTGATGGGACTATTACATCTACAACATCTGAGAGTACTTTTTCCACTTGCGGCACAATTTACGGCTGTGATGTAGAAGCCGAAGATACTTCAAGAACCATCTCCAGAACGACTACAGTCAGCACGGAGACTCCAACTATAACAGCTATCCGGTTGACGTGGGAGAAATTGGACATCGATGAGTATACAGAAGCACAACTCGATGACATAGCAGATGCAGCACAAGCTCGGCTCGACAAGAACTTTGGCAGATCCACGTCTCCAACATCCCGAGTTACAACAACCAAAGCCACTACCGAGTCTTTCCCTACACTTACCCGAGCTCCTGACGGTTTCGCAACATCATCTGGCTTCTCTTGCGTCTCAACGACCACTCAAACGGAATGTGGAGGGTCTGGTAACCGAGAAGCCTGTGTCGAGAAGCCCAGTTGCGCTTCTTGGATTAATACAGCAGCTATTACTATGACAACGCCAGATATAACGCCGTTCTGCGACGCAGGCTACGAAACATACTCCGCGACGGCTCATGCGGCAATACCAACTCAAGGAGGTCCCTTGAAGTTCTTGATACCTGCAGCGGATGACAAGGGATCGGATTGGGACTTCATGATTAATGTGGATGATGTGAAAGAGGCCGTCAAGAGTTGGAAGGTCGGAAACGACGACGACGATAGCATTGAGAGTGGAGAAGGAGGAAAAGACCTTGAGATCAAATGGAAGGTTCCTGATGGTTCCAGTAAGATTTATGTGTTCCCATACGTCCAGGCGGTGCTAATATCTACAGATGGTAGCTATGTTGAGCTTCAACTCAAATCCTCAGGCTTTGATGAGAAGAGGGTTACCTTTACGGCGAAGGGTGGCATTGTGAGTATTCTAACTCTTTCATAAAGAAGCTTTCTGACAGATATGACAGCTTGCTTGTATGCCCAACTGCAAAGACGATGCAACGACGACAACAGATGCCGATGGCATGGTTTGCACACACTACCCCTGCCATTCACCAAACTGTGAGCAAGGTCCTGCCCCCGAGCCCCAAGCTGCTTGCGAGCTAGTCGAGGACGGACTGGCCGTTCCCCTCTTCTATATAGTTACCATTGTCGCAAATGGGTACAGTTGGATAGACGATGATGGTAAGAAACTGAAGAATGAGGAAGGGGGTTGCGGAGCAATGACTGATTGGCATTCGAGTGCGATTGAAGTCGAGACAGGAGATGGTTGGACGGCTCGGCATAGGTTCACCTTTACCTTGCCGATAACTATTAAAGCGGGCTGTGTAGAGAGGGCGATTGCAAGTGCAGGAGGCCCCTCGGGCATTCAGTGTGACAATAAGGAGGGTGATTTATGGTAAGAGCTTTAGGTATTAATTACACTATACTATACAAGCTATGACTGTAGATATGGTATCGACAATCGAGCTATATTCTTAAATTGGAAGAGTTTAAAGGAAGCAAGAGTTTAAACTGTAAGATAACCTACTACTTCCCATAGGATGAATTGCAATTACATACTGGATTATCTGTCTGAACTGTCTCTGTCTTTGGCCGAGAACAGGATATAAGAAATATAAATGAAATAAAGGAAGAAAGTTATTCCGAAAAAAAAACCACCACCATGGTGTCATCTTGTTGTCACTTTTCCACGCCCTCTGGAAACCTTAATCTTTAACATCAATATTTAACAAGAAAGCATGGCAGATAATAAGCCGCACTTTGGAAAAATCCCCGCAGTAAGAGTCTTCTTCAAGACCAAACCACAGGCCGATTTTAAAGCTAACCAGGTATCGCAAGTGTGACTATTGTCGGAGCAAAAAGCTCAGGGTAAATCACTACCCCAGACCCTCGAAGCATAAATGCTAATAGATGAAGTGCTCCAAGGAAAGACCAATATGCATGACTTGCGCGCGGTCTGCAAGACCGTGTCGTTATAGCCAGAGGACTCCAAGAACTCCTCTTACGCGAGAGTAATTGTTCGATCCAGCCCATGGAATTATCTGGCTGACCCCTCCCTTCAGCTATCTGACAAGAGTCGAGAGACGCCTTGCAAACGTAGAGCGCCTGTTTAATCAGCTCCTCCCTGAAGTTGACATCAATGAAGCCCTGGCATCGCGGGGAGTTGAAGCTCCTGCAGACGCGTCCCAGCCGAATGCATCGCTGTCGCCACCAATAAATCTTACTTCGCCCGACAATGCTATATCACCCGACAGTCCTCATCAGCTCGGAGGTGCCATTTCGGATGCCGTGCCTGCAGAAGTCGATGGCTTCGATTGGCAGGAAGACGTGGATGAGCTGACCGATGGGATGGCGTCATTATCCGTTGAGCCGAGAGGGGCAGGATACTTGGGTAAGTCACTGAGTCCAGACATAAACACGCAGAATATTAAGTCTTTCTAGGGCCGACTGCTGGTGTCTTTTTTCTCAGATCGCTACTTTTATGGACGGGCCACTCGAGAGCCTTCATCGGCGATAGCCCTGAAGTTTCAAGGCCCTACGCTGGAATGAAGTCTTCTTCCCAGTTGTCCAACTCGGTCACGTCAAGACAAGTTATCGAGCAATTGGTAAATAGCTACTTTGAGGTCTACCACCGCAGCTATCCTTTTGTGCACGAACCCACCTTTAGAGCCCAGCTTCACGAGGTTATACAGCGACCAAAACGGCGGTCGTGGCAGATGCTGCTCTATACCATTATGGCACTAGGAGCGTGGTGTCTCAACAACAATAACACGGAACTCGATGATGAGCTGTACCATCACGCGCTATCGTTCGGAGAGGCCGAATGTTTGTTCGAAAGCGCGGATTTGACCTTTGTTCAAGCTCTCATTCTGTTCAGCAATCTAAGTCAGAAGCGCAATAAGCCTAACACGGGATCAAACTTCCTTGGACTGGCCACGCGAATGGCCCTCAGCTTGGGTCTTCATAGAGAGCTACCCGATTGGAACATTAATCTCTTGCAGCGAGAGATGCGCCGCCGCGTCTGGTGGGGGCTGTACATGTTTGACAGTGGTGCCTCGACTACCTTTGGGAGGCCAATTCTTCTTCCAGGGGAGGAGGCCATGGACGTACGACCAGTCCTTAATATTGATGATGAGGTATGCCATAACTGGTTAAAAGGTCGATGGTGTCCCGCTAATATGCGTAAAGGACCTCACGAGTGGAACAGAACTTCCACCAAAAGAGGTTAATAAACCGACACTGTACTCAGGCATGAAGTACCAGAGCGATCTACACGTCAAGTCCAATTACATCTCAAACCGCCTGCTCTCATCTTCATGTGTCTCACCAGAAGACGCTTTATCCATGGATGCAACACTGGACAAATGGTCTAACTCATTGCCGGAGTACTTAAGGCTGGATCATGATGTCCCTTCAGCTGAGCCTGCGTTCTATTTCAACAGGTCACGTCTCTGGTGGCGCTTCTGGAACCTCAAAATCATCATCTTCCGCCAGTTATTCCTCAAACGGGCAATTGGGAAGGGACATTCTAGCATAACTACACCAGTCAATGAGGTTGACGAAAGATGCATGAGCATTGCCGTACGCGCTGCTAGTGCGACGATAGCTACGATCGATCAGTATACCCGGGAGAGACAAAGGACCAGGCTCGTGACTTGGTACTCCATGTAAGTTATTCTACATGAGCATGAGCATACTCTGGGGTTAAAGTTAACGCCTCTAGCTATTTCACATTCCACGCTTCCCTGGTCATCAGCCTTGCTATCCTTAGTGACTCAGCATCACCAGACATGTCCAAGTGGCAGGAGGACGTCAACACGGTCCGTCACATCTTCCGAGATGTGTTTGTGGACAATGAGCTCGCGACTCGCTGCGCCAACATTCTCGACGTTATTTTGCCAGACCCTCTGCTGACACCGGGTGACTGGGCAAACGTCCAGCTCGATCCTATGCTCATGGACTTTTCGACGTGGCCGACAGCATCTGAAGAAGAGTTTGCCAGCGTCCTTGGCTGGCCAGATTGGGCCAACTTTTCGCAGTAAAATGGACCTCTTGGAATCATCAGTTTATGATGCGCACGTTCGGTTCGATCAAATGGGATCTTATGTATTCTCCGTTCGGTATATCGTTTTCGTCGGCCCGCTTGATCGCTGCCTTTATTGTCGTCTCGATTCCGGCTCTGAGGTGTCGTGATGCCAGGCGCTCCCTAGCTATGTCGACCGGTACATCGACAAACCACCTCGGGTACAAGTTAGCTTGGAATAAAAGTTTACGAATGACCATGAGACTGACTTATCATCTACCAACGTGGAGATGCGACTCCAGGGTTCTTGGTCCAGAAGGAGATAGTTGCCTTCGATAATAACGACTTTGGCATGTGAAGAAATCTCAATGGCATCAGGGATTGGGTCTTTTCGCGCATGGTCAAAACCCGGTGCTTTAATGATGATTTGCGGCTCGTCATCCGCCGTCACAGGTGTTTTCTTGAGCAGTACGACGAAATCTAATAAGGCAGCTGCATCGAATGTGAAAGGTGCGCCTCGTCTTCGAAATGCATGGTCAGGGTCCTCGAAGGAAGACAGAGTGGTACGAGTATAATGGAATCCATCCTGACAAATTGCGCGTTAGTGATGTAGTTGGTGCTAGTTGAGAAGTTCAGGGTGTACTAACCATTGGAAGAACTGCAACGTCGGGGATACTGTTCTTCTTCAGCTTTTTGATCAAAGCATCAGAGATGGTGGTTTTGCCCGATCCTGGTACGCCAGCTAGCGCAATCAAGATTCGCTGGGTTGGAGCTGACAGCTTCTGCCGGGTCAGGAGACGCTCGACGCGTTCAGTCAGCTTTATTGTTGTCTTGACCAATTCGTCGTCCATGGCGAGATACTTAAGTGAAAGAGGGTGTTTAAGGAAATATTATGACACTTTAACCTGATCTCTTCGGAGGAGACCGGTGCTTCTTGAATATGGGACGGTTGCACCAGTTCCCCACGGGATACAGTAATCCGGACATTTAGCTCCTTGTGACGTGATTGGATCGGACTGGAGTTGCCCGGACCCAGCGACAATGGGCCCTACGTAGTATTGATCTCCAGTATTCTGTGGGGTTCAGTCCACACGGAGCAAAACTTGTCCACCTCATGTTGATCTTTTGCGAATATAAGTACCCCAGAAAACCTCCACAAATGTTTCTTTCCCCAGCTCAATCCCCAGATTCAATTACGAACTTAAACATCACTTCAATCATCGAGTTTCAATATGGCTGGTGAGCAAACCACCAATGAGCAGCAGCTCGGCACGGCATCCAAGAAGGGTGTCTGGCGCCAGCTGCGTGAGAACCCTTACATCTTTGGACTTTCTATGGTATGCTGCTTCTTATCGTATCTTTGTCGGAACTGACACTTTACAATCAGTTTGCCAGTCTTGGTGGCTTCCTTTTCGGTTACGATCAAGGTGTTGTGTCCGGCGTACTGACCATGGAGTCGTTCGCGGCCGACTTTCCACGAATCTACCTCGACAGCGGTTTCAAGGGTTGGTTCGTCTCAACTTTGCTTCTGTGCGCGTGGTTTGGGTCTCTTATCAACGGCCCCATTGCCGACTACCTTGGAAGAAAGGGCTCGATCCTCCTGGCTGTTGTTGTCTTTACCATAGGCTCAGCTTTCCAGGCTGGCGCCAACTCTATCCCTATGCTTTTCGCAGGTGAGCAGCAACATCTTGTTCCCTTCGGCAACTTCTGCTAACATTAAATATAGGTCGTGCTGTGGCTGGTCTCGCAGTTGGCATGTTGACCATGATTGTGCCCATGTATATGTCGGAGGTGTCAAGCCCCGGCATCCGCGGTACTCTTGTTGTTTTGCAGCAACTGAGCATCACCCTGGGCATCCTCGTAAGCTATTGGCTAGAGTATGGAACCCAGTACATCGGTGGCCATCGATGCGCACCCGACATTCCGTACTCAGGTGGCACTTCCGACAAACCCACTTTCGATCCTCGATACGATGTTGGCCCCAACGGATGTACGGGACAGTCCGAAGCTGCCTGGCGAGTTCCCTTTGCCCTCCAGATCTTCCCTGCGCTTGTTTTGGGCATTGGCATGATCTTTTTCCCCGAGTCCCCGCGCTTCTACCTCATGCGCCACAAGGAGGACCAAGCTCTTGCCGCCTTGGCTCAACTTCGTCAGGTTCATGTTGATACAGAGTCCATCCGAGCTGAGTATCTAGCCATCAAAGCCGAGGTCCTGTTTGACGAGTCCATTACAAAGGAGAGGTTTCCCGGGAAGAAGGGAATTTCCCTCTTTGCTGCTCAGCATGTTGCTCTCGTATCTACGTGGCCTGCCTTCAAGCGCCTCGCCATTGGGTGCTGCATCATGTTTTTCCAGCAGTTCATGGGCTGCAATGCCATCATCTACTACGCCCCAGCCATGTTTGCACAGCTGGGACTCTCTGGAAATACCTCGGGCCTTTTGGCGACTGGTGTATACGGCATCGTCAACACGCTTTCAACACTGCCCGCCCTCTTCTTAATTGACAAGCTTGGTCGTCGTCCCTTGCTCATGTGTGGTGCAGCTGGAACGTTCATCTCTCTCGTTATTGTCGGTGGCATCATTGGAGGATACGGCTCAGCTCTTGCTGATAATAAATCGGCGGGCTGGGTTGGCATTGTCTTCATCTACATCTACGACGTCAACTTCTCGTTTTCATTCGCGCCTATCGGTTGGGTTCTGCCCTCTGAAATCTTCAACCTTGGCAATCGCTCCAAGGCCATGGCTATCACCACTAGCGCTACTTGGATGTGCAACTTCATTATCGGACTTGTGACGCCCGATATGCTGGCCACTATTGGCTGGGGTACCTACATCTTCTTTGCCGCATTCTGCCTTCTCGCCTTCTTCTTTACCTACTTCTTTGTGCCTGAGACTCGTGGAAAGAGTTTGGAGGATATGGATCTAGTATTTGGCGATACTGCATCTCATGAGGAGAAGGCAAGGTTGATGGAGATTGCATCTTCCATGGGCCTGACAGAAGCCTTCCCAGAGCACAAGGTCGTTCTTGCTAAGGAAGAACATACTTCTGCAGAGCATTATGCATAAGTCTATAATTAATAGAGTTATGTAATAGTTGTGATTTCTTGAGGCATAAGTTGGTCTGCACTAGGTTGATATTAATAGACTTATAATACGTAAATTAAGCAATATTTATATATTATACGTTCTATTAAATCAAGTCTGAAATTTAATATCTATAGCCCTTTAAGAGTTATTACTATAATAAACATCTCTTTACATCTTTAAATAAGAAAATCAATTAACTTAGTAAGTAATATTATGCTCAGCGTGTATATATATTAAACCTTAAAAATATTTTAAAATTTATTAAATAAGTTTATTTACTTACTATCTTCAATAGAGACTACTAGTCCAGTCCTGAGCACCCCCGATGAGGTAGCACTATCTATCGGACCAGCCAAGTTAACTCCAGAGTTAGTAAAGATGCCAAAAGGATCACCACCATCATTCTTTGGGTTATAACTACAGCCTCCAGACAATGGAGGAAGTAGTTGCCAGTACAAGTTAGGCAAGCCAACAGAGTTCATGTTGTTCACTTCTGAGACAAATGCCGACTTTTGATCGTACTTTTGTGAATCGACACCCCATTCCTCGAGATAGACCTTCTTTCCGTTGGCCTGATTCAACCAGTTTGGCAAATTGTCGCTCCACTTGCCGGGTACGCTGGCGTAGCGGTGGACGGAGATGGCGTCGATAGCCTTGCACTGAGTTACGGCAGGGAGAAAGGTGAAGCCGTGGGAGAAATCGCCGCCCAGGCCACCAGTGGAAATCAAGATATGGCTGTCAAGTCCTTCGCTGCGCATATGCGTAGCACGGCCACATGCCCAGCCGGCGGGATCGCCGTTCTTGCAATCGCTGGGTCCAGGGGTCATAGGTTCGATCTGCAGAGGGATTGATCTTTGTTAGAGAAAGCTACCCTGATGGTGTCTGCAGTGACAAGCCTTGCAATTGGGGGTGAGTTGGCTTTACAGACAGTCACAGGCGAATGCTAACCAGCCCTGCTAGATGCCAAGGATGGTCTTGCAGCTCAAGTGTCCCGTGTCAAAAGCCCTGGAATTGTGTCAGTGGCTATTGCAAAGCTTGAAAAGGGATATGGTGATCCCTGGTCTCAGTACAGTAGTTAAAGACTTACGTAAGCTCTGCAGTTGGCTGCAAGATTGAATCCTATATGAAGGAGGTATATAAAATATAACAGTAACATACTTAAATCGAAGTAAAGGGATTTTAAAACTTAATATCTATAGCCCGCCAGGAATTACTGCCACAATGAATATCGCCTTGCATCTTGAAGTGAGAAAACCAATCATCCTGATAGGTCACATTATACCCAGCGCTTGCATATACCTCTGATACAGCTTTCGCAAAGATGTCCTGCTTGTTGATCACAGGGCCCCATGGCTTGGGTGCAAGGATCTTTCGATCTGGCAGAACCAATCCATTGACAGTGCCTGGCCAGAGAGCTAGAACTTGGGTAGTAGTATCAATCGCGCGTCGTTGCAATGAGGTCTTTGGAGTGCCTGCCTCCACAATCGATTTGGCCCTGGAACCAGGTCCCATAGCGGCTTTAAACGTGATGCTGGTCTTACTTGAGGTCTTTTGGGGCGTTTTGGAGGTATCTTCCTCCGCATTTGAGTCTGATGGCTTCTGTCCAGGACATAACCAACTGTCCAACTCGGCGTAGTAGAATGGCATGGGTACTCGGAAGATATCCTTATCAGTGATTCCAGTCTCACGCTTTAGAATGTTGATATTGGCTTCAATGCGCAGGGCCGAGCTTTTCTGGATGGCGTCAAAGTTCTTGAACTTGAGAGCCTCTTGGATAGTCTGTCTGGGGAGACACAACTGTTCCTTCTTCTCTTCTACTTGAAGCGAACGAGAAACAGCTTTGACATTTCCATGACCAGCCTTGGACGCCTTCTTCAGTAGATCAAGACCCTTGAGCGGATCTGCAACCATGACAATCCATCCACGCTCATTATAGGCAGGCAAGAACTGAAGGAATTCGTCCACATGGCCAACGTACAACCAGCTTGTATCGAGGATCAGAGGATCTTGAACCTCTTGAGCCTTGAGAAACTCAACCATGAGAGGGGCTCTTCCATCCCAAGCGCCCATGATTGTTCTGCCCAGAGGGAAGGACTTTCCATTGTGCTTATAAGGGGGGATAGTCTCCAGATTTCCGGTGGAATCGATAGTATCGCCGTCACCTGGATGTTGAACTGCGCCAACTTTGTCGTTTCGGAGCTCATGGAACGCGTCGCGGCCGGATCTACGGGAGCTCTGGGCTGATCGGATCATGATACGGATAGTAATGGGGCCGTTCGGCCCAGGCATGCTAGAATAGCCGGGCTCGAAAAAGTCTTGGGTCCAGATATCTTGGTTGTCGAAGAGGAAGATGGGGTCTTTTATACCAGCATTGACGACATTGCGCTTGATATCATCGACGAACTGCTGCTGAACAGGGTTGGAACCAGGCTCGTTCACGCCGGTTGAAAAGACACGTTGGGCCACCTGCCCATGATGATGAGTCAATACTGGAGCAACTCGGACAGCAACAGTGTCGGTTGCTTTTGTTTTACCATCAGTTACAGTGAACTGCATCTTTGCATTGCCATCCCAGCCCTTGGGACGACGGACATCGCGGGCATCAATACCCAATTCGAGGCCCGATGAAAGCTCCTTAGCCGTGAACACGTAATCTCCTGATACGTAAGTCCACTTGTTACTCTTCTTGGTGAAGACTCGGACTTTTGCTGCGGCTGTTTTGTCGGTGACTTGGATGGATCCCTTGGCAGATGGACTCAACCCGGATATGGGAAGAGTTTTGAGTGGCGCAAGATATTTTGGGTTACGTTGGATGTCATCTGTAGCATCGTTGCAGAGGTCCAGATAAGCCTCATTGCTCGGGATGATGTCGACGCTTGGTCCCCATTTCTTAGCACAACGACGGCCAGTATCGCCGATATTCGCTAAGAATAAAGCGCCTCGATTAGCGGTCCATAAAGATCTGCCATCGAGATCTTTCTTGTCGACTTTTCCATCGCGGTTGGTATCTGCGAGGATGGTCACTTTGAGAGCGTTGCATGTTGTGGATAGCGCTACAGCAACTGTTAGCAGGGATAATGCCAATTAATTACTGGTTATATACCTAGCGTCAAGACAGCCGCCTTGGTTGCCAGGAACTTCATTGTGACTGAACAAAACTCTCGAAATTGGGCTGATTGACCCAAGAGAGGATTGGTTGTTTTGTGTTTCTCAACACGTACCATATATATTTATAGCAATTGATAGAATATCCTTCCATTGAACTCTAATCTCGGTAACATGACTAAAAATCCACTTAGTGGGCTCGTATAAATCCTACTATATTTTCTAGACCAGTCGATTGTCTGTAGTGGAGTAATGCCCCTTGCATTCCCGAGGATCCAAATATGGCGACTCCTTTTTAGGCTACTATTATTGGCCATAGCGTTCATACCACCTGATGCTTTCGTCGTACTGTAAATCTGATAATGGGCTCGATTCTAGACCTCTTGAGGTTAAGTTCACGAGGTAAGGCACACGATGCAACTATCAGCTGCTATATATCCTAAGTGATGGGAATAACTAATCTTAAGGTCTCCTAAGTCTATACTAAATTTACCTAAATCTTTGTATCACTTACGATTGAGGTCCTAAGTTTTCTTGCTCCCTGAGGGAGAGATCCGTCTACAAATTACCACTACCTCTCCAACCAGCTCCAAACTTTGCATATTTTCATGGTCATTGTGGTGGCTTCGCATGAATAACATCATTTCCTGGGCAATCCCTTACGACCCGTTCTTATCAGTCGCTATGCCGGAAGACGGACCAGAGTCAAGTCCTGTATATACGCTGTATTTGGCATGAGGACGAAGCGGATGAAAAATATGGCTACAGTAGGCGTATCGCTACATAACCCAACTTTAAGATCCCGCAGTGGAGTTAGACCGATAGTGACAATGAAGGCATGTCATTTCCGATGACATGTCTGTCATGGTTCAGACTTCTCGAGGAAGCATTGCACGGCCTTATTGATGTCAACACGAGAAACTGGAGTTCCCTATTCTCCCGTAAGTCCAATACTATATTAAGCTTCAGGGCATAACCATGTCTCAAAAGAACTGCAAATCAATCTAACTCAGGGTCACTAGCAGATGGTTAGGCTAGAGTATGCAAGTTAAATGAGTTGCGAGTGCCAGTGTAAATCTGTATAAAACAATGTATTAAAGTGAATAGAACTCTAGACTGGCGGTCTAAATAAAGCATCCAAGTAGTGAATCTCACTCCTTCCCAGCCTGCCAACAAGCCACTCTCAAAGGCCGGACAGGATTTGGGGGAACAGCTTCTCAGTGAAGTCCCAAAGAATAGGAGTGTAGTCAGGCGCCCAAGTGAGTCCGGTCCAGAAAGTGTTGCGCTGTCCCTGGAGGGCGTAAATCTTGTTGTAGAAGCCACCCTCAAGCTCCTGAGCACAGACCTTGGGAACAGTCAAGCCATGGGATGCGAAGGCAACGATATCAGGAGTTGTCACATCGTAAGTGCCTGCCTTGTCGATGTTTGTGAAGACTTGCTTGATAAGAGACTTGGCCTTCTGAGCTGTCAGGTTGGCCTGACCAAGGACACGGGTTGTCCAGAGATCCTTTTCACCCGCACGAGTGTAGGCATCGACAAAGTTACCTCGTGGAAGATAGAAGTTAGTGGCGTTGTCGGGCGTGTCGCGAATGCCTGCAACATCTTTGGGTAGGCTTGTCTTGCCGACGACGCCGACATACAGCGTCTCCCAGGAGAACTTGGAGAAGAGCGACTTCTCTTTGGTATCAAGATCCCAAGTACCAACGTTATCGGGTGATGGAGTTGCCGCAAAGAGGACCTTCTTGGCCTTGATGTTCTTTTTGCCAGAGGGTGTCTGCACGACAAGCTCTGAGCCCTGAGAAGTTCGCTTGCTCCAGGCGACTGTACTTTCAAGAAGAACGTCATCCTTGATCAAGTCATAGACTCGGTCATAGAGTGTCTCCGAGGAATATGTCTCTGGCCACTTAAATGTAGGACCAGCAAGACCGAATCCGAAAGCAGCAAGCTGAGGCTCTCCAACGACAGCCATGACATTCCAAGTCGGAGTATGAGTCGCGTCAGAGAGCCAGATAAGAGTGCGCAGGATAGAAAGCGCACTTCCAAGACGGTACTTCTCAAGGAACTCGCCAAAGGGAAGAAGGAGGTCTTCAGGGACTTCTCCCTTCTTGAAGTAGCCGTTCTCGAACCAAGGTTGATACTTGGCGGCCAATGCAGCATACGCGGCCAGGGCGACAGTGGAGTTGATAGCACCGTAGTCAGGATCAACCTTCTTTCCGGTGTTGAAATCAACGTCCTTGGTAGCGAATAAAAGTTCCGCGGAGCTGATCACATCAGGAGAGATGAGTCCAACATTGAATCGCTTGAAGAAAGCCTTGGTTGTCTTTCGGTCGAGATAAGCTTGGACTCCGTAGTTGATCGGTCTCTCGTTGGGGCCCGGCTTATAAGCATGGACATGGCCACCCTAAGAACGCATCAGCAATCCCATATGTACTCTGTAGAAAGGCAACTCACGAGTCTGTTCTGCTTCTCAATCACCACGACCTTCTTGCCATAATCCTCTCGCAGCCTGACTGCAGCGTAAGCACCAGTTGCGCCACCACCAACGATGGCGACGTCGACCTCAAGGGTATCCTGCTTGGGCGTTGCGAGGGCACCATGGCCTGCCAAATAGGCAAAGAAGGGGAGAAAATTATTCAACTTCATCTTGTCAATAAATTGAAGGTGAATGATGAGTTACGAGAAAGGACGGAGGGGGAGAGACTTAAGTATGCGCGGCTGATCGGTATGTTTACCTCCTTGTGACACCAGCCTAGTCCAAAGTTTCCATTGCACGTCGCACGAGACAGCGAATCAGCAGGTCGACAGAATAACGCAATATGACTTTCTCATTTAAAAATTCCGGCACGAACGCACAGCCCACTACGTAGTGCTGTCGATCAGAAGAGATTGTCAGGGCGCCGTGGGAACTACCGACGTAGCATCCGGGACTTTCGGCCATAGAGAGTTTAATTCAAGGTCTCATGCCATAAGTCAACGCACGAACGTTACCCGTATAATTTCATTTTAATATTTCTAGAAAGTATAAAAGATGATAACATCACTAATTCGTCGTACTACGAATTTTAAGTCTGTATCCATCCGAGCGGCCGTAGGCTCCTGGACGCTATGTCGTAGAACCTCGGGACCGCAGGGTTCCACTTGGAGTGCTGAAGTGCCGTGGAACAATGGGTCACCAACTGACATCAAGGGTATTAGCTCGGTAGCACGGGCTGTTGACCCCTGGTCCCTTCACGTAGTACCAGAACAAGACAGGAGCCGCATGAAGAACAGTGATCATCAAAACGGTCTGGTGGAATATCATGTCATTTGTCCCGAAAGTGGTGTTATAAAGCCTCTTGGTTCTCTATATAAATTACTCGAGCCGATAAAAGCCTTTAGTTTCAGCTTGCTTAATCTCCACGACCGTGTCATTTCGCACGTAGATTCCCGGCGCGTCATCTTCAGGACCAGAGCCCGACTGTTCACTCAAGATCATAGTATGCACTCCTTCGGGACGTTGCACGTCACCAGAATGATAATGCAGTCCGTTCTCAAGGTCAGCCAATTGATGCGTTGAGCTTGTTTCATCCGCTTCCCTGTCTTTATTTGTCCGGATAAGTGTTGTGAGCTTGATAGCATTGCTCGGTCGGCTGATAGGCTGGCTGCTTTTTCCATACGAACTGAGGAAACTGGAAGGGAGAACATGAACAAAGATTGGACGAAGAAGAGGAAAGCATGCTGTGACAGCTAGTTAATAATCGGATAAGATGACGGACAGAGGTATCTACTAACCAGAGACAATGGCGATATTGACTTCAACAGATCCCAGAATGCAGAACATGGCATAGTCATGAGGCATCTGTGTTGTGTTATCGGGGTAGTTGACGAGTTCAACTAGGACAAACATAGATGCAAAGCAGACACTGGACCAAAGGTCAGTCAAATAGTTCGGGATGATGTAAGTGGGAGGACATGGGATCTTACATGGTACCGAGAAGGAACAGAGCGCCGATTGCTAGCTTTTGACCCGTTCGGAGTCTCAGTCTAAATACTTCAATAATAGGTAAGGCCAAGATAGCGATGTCCATAATAAAATGAGTCGTGATGGTGCCCAGGAAGAACTGGTCGCTGTTGATGTTGCAGACCTTGTCTGTAATAGTGTAGTCCCAAAGGGACTGGACGGGGACGCAACGAAATGTAAGCATAAATGTCCTGATGATAATCCAGATGACTACCATAACAAGCATGACCATGATTGGAATGCGAATGGATGAAATGCGAAACAGGCGCCAATACAGACATAAGATGGCGAGCTTGGAACAAGCGATTGATGAGGCGTAGCAGAGGGAGTTGAAGTAGGCCAGAAATCGTGCTTGTTGAAGAATTGCCTCACGTTCATCGGTAGGCATTGAGTCGGGAATGTTCACTCCGAGATATGTATGTAGGGTCCCTATATCAGTGTAAGTCTCAACCAAAAGCCAAGACGGGATTGTCACCGACATTCAACCATGATACCGCAGTACCCCGTCGCGAACAGAAACGCCAGTATGGTGAAGTAATCGTCAAACCACCAGCTCATCTTGGTCATGCGCCGGGCGCAGACACGAAGAATGAGGGACGTCAAAGCAGCGAGCCATGGGATCGCAACACCAGCCCAAATATTAGGTTGGAGTCCAGCCATGATTTGAGCACGCGCTGTTGCAGCGCCAATTCATAAAGATTGTATCAAAATGATGGGAAATAACAGTCGAGAATTTTTGCTACAGCAAGAATGGGGGAAATCTCATGCACGCAGGATGGGATCTGCATTTTGAATGGCCGCGAGGACGAGAGCTGAACCTGTCTGCAGGACAACTGACTCGTCAACCAGCCATGATAGCTTTCCCCGGATACGACCATACCTAAAAGAAGCACGCTCTATCGTTATCTCGTCTTAGCTCCAATAGATAACTCGACCGTTGCAGATTAACCGCCAATTTTGAGTTTACGCTTGTTGGCGTAGTGGACATACTACTGGCTGCAGCGCGTTGCTGGTGACAAGCCTCGTTTGAGAGTTTGACAGTTATCTGTTCGACAAATCATCTGGAAAAAAAAAAACTTCAGCACTCGACTGATAAAGGGCTGAAGCTAGCCTAGGCCAGTTAATTTCCACCTTTTCAAAAGGGGGCTTTCCGTCGGTGTTTGGTCTTGACTCGCTGTTAGAGATCATGATTTCGAAGGCGTCTACCAAGCCACAGCTGATTTCTGTCTTAATTCCGCTCCTGTGGTCTTGGCATTAATGATGGATTTTGAAGAGACTAGCCATTCCCGAAATGCAGAATTTACTCGGTACCAGCATCGCTAGCATCATTTTGACAGTTTCCTTCGCCTAATCCTCCCAAGATCTGTCCCTTGCACATTGACCTCGGATCATGACATGTTGAACGGCGCTTGTACCTTTTCAATGCGCCTTATCATCCGAACTTGAGTAGATCCCTGCTGTTGAATGTCTAGCCGATGTAACCGAGGATTTGGTTTGGGATGCTCATTGGCGTTCTCTTTCATATGCAAGACTCCACACAGGCCGAACCAATCAATCTGGGAACATGGGCGCAAGGTCAATAAAGACTGATTCATGACCAGATAAGCCTCAGCCTTTGGCAACACCAGTCCAGCCCGTCATAAACAAGTTAGTGTCCTCGTACCTTGAAATCATGCGTGGGCTGGAACAACACTGCCTAAGCTTCTGCAAGCTTTGAAACAGCCGCTGAATGCCACAGCTAACCCACTGCGGAAGTGCAGATTCCGTTATTTTCAGGTCCAAGAGCCTAATTGGCATCCGCGATAGTAAGCTTGCACAACTGGCCTTGTTATGAACTTAGGAGCATTAGGTATTGAGTTTAATTCTCGGTTCTCTCAGCATGAGAATGCCGCCATAAAGTTAAAGCCAAGGCGGAAGAACTTCAAGTACAGTCAGTATATCCTGATTGAGTGGTGAAACACAATATATTCCCACCCCTCGCATTGATAAAACATTGTCGAATACTAGTATGAGGGGAAAAGTTATTCAGCTAAGTTAGTTGATCCTATATTTCACGATTCAAAAACATGGGACTGCCAAGGTCTCAACCACCCCGTATCCGATAGTCGCGTATACACAAGGCTAAGATGCCATTTTACCAGCCCAATCTTCCACCATCTTCAGGACGCCCCCCGGACGGGGCCCATCATATCCCACGTGTCGCATCCATTCTCTCAGACTCTTGATACGATTGGGATAGATACGATCGAGAATTTCTGTATCCCGTGATGGAGTGATACCATCACCCCAGTACCGCCACCAAGCACCAAAATTGTCTCGCCAGCTCATGACTGAGTCGTCTCGTGGTGCTTCGGGACCTAGGGACCAGTTGACGTAAGCACCCGGGTAAGGCTCTGCGAGAGGTGCATATGACTCAAACGGCACACTCTGGTGCGATGCAGGTTTGCCGGTAACCTCTGTAAAGGCTTCAGCGATCTCTTTGAAGTTCACATTATCTGTCACTACAGAGAGATCAATGCCTGCCGACTCAGATGGGTTGTCAAAGATCCAGAGGTTGTAAATGCCCACGTCGCAAAGAGCAATCAAGGGGAGCTTCACGTGGCTTGCTATTGATCCATATTAGCCAGATACTTCGAGTTCCTCGGACTTCCCTCGAAGAATGCAGATACCGTTCAAAGACGAAGGGGGTGAAAACATGGAAAGAAACTTACGGGCCGGATTAATCCACGCAAAGGATCCATCAGGCTGGTTCTTAGGAATGAACATGCCATCTATGAGCATATCCATATACGGACCAGTACTGAAAAGCGTACTCTTCATAGGTTCTTGACCTTGTGCGAGAATAAACTTGCCCACCCTCCCCTTGGACTCCATGTGTCCGCAGTGGTAACTCTCGTCAAAGTTTGCGTTGCCCAAGGCATATTCGATATTCGCCCAAACATAGTGCTGCACATGTTCAGACCTCGCAATCTCGTAGGCCCTGAAGCCGTAGAAGAGCTCGTCTTTTTCGCCTAGAGTAAAACCGTCGAGATTTACCCAGGCACCATACACGCCTTTGAAGACGCGGTGTAGATCTTGTTGGTTTTCTTGAGTACCTTGAATAAGGGACACATTTGGTAGGGCGGCGAGCTTCTCAGCGCGGGAAGACTTTGGATTTCGAGTCAAGACCCTGACTAAGTAGCGTCCACTCTGTGATAAAGCTTCCACCGGGTGTCAGCACAAGATTGAAACCTTATTTATATCACAGCATTCTGACCTTGTACTACTGGCATGCCTTGTGCACCAGTGCCACCAATGACGGCGATTTCTTTCAACCCTGCCATGTCGTCTAGTTGTGATGGATAAAAAGGCTTCTTCTTGGCTCTGGAAGCAAGCTTTTACGTAGCGTCAAATTGGTGGGAAGAATGATAGTGAATCTCTGGAACTAGGTCGCTACTTATAGCTTCAAGATCAATAGACAGCAGACGGACTATACCAACATGTACGAATATCCTCCGATGCTGTCTGTGGAGATAGCACCGGATGGTTCTTTGCATTCTGATTGGGGACCCTGAGCCGAATGGAATTTAATACAGTACAAGAACAGCATAACATAGTATATTGCAGATATCATATATTTGTAAGCTGATTCTAAACCTTCCGCGGAGGCTTTTGGGTCCATTTTCTAGGTAATAAGAGACCTGTATTATATAAGTTATTGGGGTTATAAATATTAGTGCTAATATAAGCCCTAGATTACTTATATCCATATTATTTCTTTTAACCTTGCTTAAATGTATATATAATCAGCTTTATATTAAATACAGTTTTGGAATATAATGGCACTGGTCCCTGGTAGTGTGTACCCTAGAGTGAGGTCTTGGCAGGAAAACGCTTTGCCGAATCGGCACCGAGTGGGGATAACCTCATAACGCCAGACGGGGTTAACTGCACATATCGCCGAATTAACTATATCTCAGTCCATTGATAGTCCTGCAGTGTTAATGTGCTAAGTTCAGCGGAGTATATAAGACTCAGATTCTACCGCTGGTTGATAATATACTCCAAGCTCAACTCTTGTCTTAACTCAGCACTAAGCAATCAACTTTAACATCGCCATGTCCACCACTACCCTTGACACCTCTTCCCCGAGCGCCTACGGGCCCTCTGAGACAGCTCTTCTTCTTCTTGATTGGTACACCCTCTTCGTTGAGAAGGTTGCTGGTCCATCCGCTGAACCAGCCTTGAAGGTCGCGGTTGAGCTCCGAAACTGGGCCAAGGCTCAAAACATCACCGTTATTCACTGCCTTGTCGACGCAAACGGCACTCCCTTTCCGGCCTGCAAAGGCGTCGATCGCTTTCAAGGTCTCTTGGAGATTATGAAGAACGTGGAACAACCCGAACCAGCTGAACTTCGGACCGATGACAATGACGAGCTCACCTTTTACCGGGTCCCGGGACATATCTCGGCGCTCAAATCCCCAGGCTTACTTGCATATTTGAAGGAGAAGGGAATCAAGTCTCTTGTCCTCACTGGCTTGAGCACTTCTGGCTGTGTTCTAAGAACTGCAGTTACAGCAACGGATGCTGAATTTGCAACAACGGTTATCAGCGACGCTTGTGCTGATGGGGATGGGGACCTTCACCGGGTCATCTTGGATAAGATCATTCCTTCTAGGGGTCACGTGAAAATTGCTGCAGAGTTTCGGAAGGAATTTGAAGCATCTCGGAATGCTTGAGCTGTAGAAGTGAGATTGGTACGACTTATGACAAGTCCAGAATCAGAGAAATCTCAACAAAGCAGGACCAAGGGGTGGGAAACATCTCTCTAAAAGTACCGTTAGAATCTCAGAGGAGTAAAGAGTCCAATAAAATAAGCCGCATTCTATTTTTAGAATATCAGCAATTATAAAAATCCCGTAATTGAATCAGTAGTAGCAGATGCGTGACGTTGCGATGGATCTTCTGGACGGGTTTAACATATCCAGGTTGTTATATCCGTTGGTTCGATGCTACTGGTTCAAGCTTTCTCCACAAAAGAAAACCGGGGCTGTTACGGAGGACTGGATCTGCAGCAAGCTGGAGATTTCTCATCCTCTTCCTCATTAGAGCTCTCACCCTCGGATTTCTAGTAACCTCAACCAGGATAGCTACAGCAAGGTTAATTTTACCAGCTTTTGTCTATGTTCAGGACAGATCTGCATGGGTTCACAACGCACAAACCCAAACGGATGTCACAACTGTCGGCAAAAACGACTCCGCTGTGACGGGTCCGTTCCCTCTTGTCGCAAGTGCATATCGTTGGGCAAAGAATGTCTTGGATATGGTAACCTGTGGAGATGGACGGATTCTGTAGCAAGCCGTGGCAAGTTGGCTGGCAAAAAGATGCCTTTACCTAAAGACACCTTGGATCATCGTATAGAAAGCCAGTCGAAACCGGATGCAACCAGCCTTACTGTAACCACTGCCAATCAAAATATGAGCAGTGGTTCTTCCCGGGATCTGGATCTTAGTGGTAGTTTACAACTTTGTGGTAACTTAACGGATCCTTTGTTCAGCGATATGAGCTCAACTGATCATTATTATTTATCGTATTGTTTGTCGCCCCCTGTTGGACTACGTACGCTCTTTGCTAACCAATGATAACCAGTTGCGAATGGACTTTGCCCTCAGCTTGTAGCAATAGACCTACCTGGGCACAATCCGTTCCCGAGATTATTACCCATGGGATTCTGCAGCCCCGTCCTACAATACACCATGATCACTGCCGCAGCTCTGCATATGTCGAATGTTCTAAGACCAAACACGGACAAGTGGCCGGTGACACCAAATCACGTCAATAACAACTGGGATCCATCTCGAAGAGCTATGCTCGATGCGTTGGCGGCTAAACAAAAAGCCCTTTATCTTCTTCGCATGGCATTTCAGGACCTGGAGACCCAGGGACGCGATATGGTATTGACAGCTGCTATGCTTCTCGTCACCGCTGATATGATCGACTCGGGGAAACATGGATCCAAGGCACATCTCGACGGAATCGGCTGGTTGCTAAGCTATGCTCAGCCGGCTACTAGCGTGGGCGAGATGCTCAAGGACTTTGTTATATCGGATTGCTACATGTAAGCCCTGTTCTTGTTCCTAGAGACGGCGTGCCATTAACTGATGTGTCAGCTTCTATGTGTTTGCTTTGACCTTCATGGACCAGATTCCGCAGTCTTCTCTTGCACTCAACACAACAATCGCATCATCTGCTATCCATTATGCCGCCCGCAACAGTTTCATTTGCTGCCCTGCTGAAATCCTTCAGATTCTTTGGTCTACTGCAATAATCTTGCAAAGGCAGACAGCCAATAGCCATGATAGGGAGGGCGCGGCCGCGAAAGGCTTCGAACTATTCATGGAAGCCATGACATTCAACGTCGAAACGTGGTCTCGGGATATCCAGCAAGTTCCTCTTGGTCGTCAGGTCACTGATATCTCAAGCCGGATACACACAGGATATACACATCAGATGGCATGTTGTCTATACATCATATACGCCATTCCTTCTGTGAGGAGCTTTCTGCCAGAAAACACCGAACTGGATCTCGAGCACGGGCTCATCTTACATCTCCGCTATATCACTGACGAGGATCCCAACTTCAAGACATCCTTTTGGCCAACGTTCATTGCTGGAGCTCAGTCGAGTGATCCTGGTCAGCAAGCGTGGATTATGGATAGAATGAGGAGACAGTCACGTCTGTTTCCATGGGGTTTTCTGTATACCGCAATGGAAACACTTGAGCTTATCTGGAGGGAACGGGCCAAAGCTCCGGAAGGGCTGAACTGGTTGGAGATTCTGAGAAGTCCCGAGGTGAGTTTTCTGATTGTGTAGGTAGACCTTTGTTAGCAGCCAAGCTCACTTCAGTGCAAATAGCATTTTTGCATAACCTTCAATATTATTAATTCAGTGACACGAGAGACAGGCCACCCGAACTTAAGTTAAATTATAAGAGATGCTAAAAAGATGTTACAGCCCAAGATTCTTTTTAACAAAATCCATATTTCACAAGACTAGTCTATAGGCGACTTGTGATTGATTGGCCGCCCGCAACAGATTTCGCAGCCTCCTTTCCAGCCTTGGCTCCAAAAACAGCACCTGAAGTCAGGCCGCTTCCACCAGGGTAATTGGAGTAGAACAGGCCTCCCACCATCTCTCCCGCAACATAGATGTTTGGCACTGGACAACCAGTTGAACCATGGATCAACTGAGCCGTTTGAGGGTCAACCTTGACACCACCAAATGTGAACGTGACACCGCAAGTAACCTTGACTGCCACATAAGGTCCCTTGTCCAAAGGCAGAGCCCAGTTAGATTTGGCCAAAGCAAGCTTCTTCGCGGAAGACTGCGTTGACAGCCCGTCTCTGATGGCAGGATCCCACTTGACATTGGGGTTCTCGCGACGGTGAGCATAGACTGCTTCGTTGTAATCATGAACCGTGTCAATAAAGACAGCCTTGTTTCGAAGACCGCGTTCTGCGCACTTGTCGGCGAGCTCCTCCAGAGTATTGGCAGTAATGCGCTCAACACGTTCCTCACGGTACTCTTCTGATCGGAGCCAACCGCTTGTTCTGGAATCCCAGACCTGGAAAGCAAGATGCTCGGGTTGTTGAAGGATAGCTCGACCAAACTTGGCATATGTGTAGTTTCGAAGATCGACACCTTCATCAACGAATCTCTCACCATCAATATTGAGCATGAGACCAAGAGGATATCCTGACTTGGTGTACTCGTTGGAAGCTTCTCGATCACCCGTGTTGGGGTTAGCATTCGCATCCCAAGCAACAGAGTGACAACCTGACCAGTTACCCACAGCCTGCGCGCCAAGCTGTTGGATAGCCAGTCCCAAAACATCGCCAGTGTTGTAAGGTGTCCCTCGAACCATGGCCAAGTCCCAGCCAGGTCCAAGGAATTGACTTCGCATCTGAGGGTTTGACTCGAAGCCGCCGGCAGCTAAGATGACTGCACCAGCGGTCAATGTGCGCTTGACACCATTAAGAGAGACATCAACGTCATAGCCGTCATCGAAAGAGTGCTTCTTCAATCCCGTCAGGCCAGTTGACCACGAAACTTGGACATTGTGTCTCTTGATGGCAGCAAGATAGTCCTGAATGAGACCCTTGCCTCCATCTTCGGTCTTGATACACATACCACCCCAGAACTTGATCCTCCCATCAACCTCATATGCTTGCCTGTTGAAGGAAAGTTGGAATCGGATCCCATTTGCAGCAAGCCATTTGATGGTAGCATTGGAGTTCTGAATAAGGCTCTTTGAGAGCTCAGGGTCTGAACGTCCCATGCAGACTCTGTCCATATCGTTTTGAAAGTCTTTCTCGGTATAAGGAGCAAGATCAATCTTCTCAGCTTGTTCCCGGGAGACGTTGTTGACGATTGGCAGGACATCTTGAAGTCCGCCATGGGCAATTCGATAGGCGCCAGCGGTGAAATAAGAGTTTCCACCGACCCAGTTCTCGGGGCACTTGTCGATCAGCAGGACACTTTCTGCGCCGTTCTGAGCTGCTGAGAGAGCTGCTGCAAACCCGGCGTTGCCACTGCCTACAACCAGGACACCGACTTGTTTGGGAAGAGGCATGGTAACGTGAGGCGGATGATTAGAAGAAGCGAATCAGTATGGCTGAGGTATCGAGAAATTGACTTCTAGTTGTGAAGATGGAAGATTAATTGTGGTATATGGAAGAGTTTATATAATAATTTGAAAGCTTTTGAAGTATGCTGTTGTCGCGATTACGCCACTCAAGACGCGGGGACTCATCCTCCGAGACGACAACCAAGCCACTCTGCAACTGCTTCCAATTGGTCCCATTGTTGGAAGAGTGTGGCTGATAGTGGAGAAGCTGAAAGACACCACGGAGACTGATTCTCCGAGTGATGGCTCGGTTACTTCGGCAAAGACAAGAACTCCACATTCCACTCGGAGCTTTCTTCTCCGGGCCTACAAACTTCAGTTACTGCTTGAAACTCTCCTGCAGTTGTGCGTCCCTGAAGGCCCTCTCTGCAACTATCTTATCATATCAATCGTATCATTCTCACCCCACTGTTTTGCGAAACCTTGCATAATGTCTTCTCGGGACAATGACGTGATAATGGTGGCAGACGATGGACCCAGTCAACGACAACCCAGGTCGTTAGCAAAAGCGTGTACGGCCTGTCGGACCAAAAAGATCCGTTGCGACGCTGCAAGGCCTGAATGTGGAAATTGTGTCAGTCAGAAACGCGAATGTGTCTATCGGAGAGAAACTCCACGAAAACGGTACGTCCTGCCGCATGGAGTTTGATTAGTCTAACAAGTGGCAGACCTACGTTTTCTCAGATTGGCAAATTGCAACGGGACCTGGCAACTCTTAAAGTGTTCCTGTTGACTCTCAAGAGAAGTAGTTCAGAGGAACGTGAGAAACTACTCAACGCAGCCGTTGATGAAGATGGGGCTGTCAGCTTGCTAGACTCTACTGAGACTGGCCCTGCAGAAGAGGCTTCATCACGAAAGGTCACAAGTCAACCTATCGAGAGAAATGCCACTACACCAATAGTTTCATCAGATGACGAGTTAAACATTGCCAACTTCATATCTGTCGATGATGCTGGCACAACAAACAGCTTCGGTCCATCATCTGCTTTACACAATCCTGCAAGGAATGTTACAGAAACACCATCATCTCACCAAGCAACGTCATCAGAACATGTCAAGAATGAACTGATAGCCAATGCCGCTTTACAAAGACACCTCGAGCACCAACTTACCAGACATGCAACAATTGCTGGAGAGCCAACAGAACTTGCACTTCATCTCCTAAATTTGCACTGGGCTCGTCAGCATCACACTTTTCTTCTCACATATCGGCCGGCTGTCATGCGGGACTTGGAGTGTTCCGGACCGTACTGCTCCGCTTTCATGCTCAATGCGATATTCGCATGCTGTAGCAAGTTCTCTCCGCGACCTGACGTTAGGGACGACCCAGACGATCCATCCAGCGTTGGCCGTCGTTTTTTCAAGCGCTGTGATGAGCTTCTTAGCAGCGACTCTCTCCTCACTAGACCACATATCTCAACGATCGTGGGACTTGTCCTCCTGGGCTCGACGTATAATGCTCGCGGAGAGACGTCCAAAGGCTGGCTATATACAGGATACGCATTACGAATGGTTTATGATCTTGGTCTTCATCTTGATCCAAAGCAGACAACAGACAACCCCGAAGAAATTGAGATCCGGCGACGGGTTTTCTGGGGCGCTTTTGTCTGCGATAAACTCCAGAGTCTCTATATGGGTCGCCCAGTGGCTATCAATCTACGTGACTCGCAAGTCTCTCGCGAGTTTCTCGACATGTATGAAGAAATGGAGCCATTTTATCCTTCGACGTTGGTCACAGGCTGCTCCTCATCTGGTCTTGGTGGAAATATGGCTGGTGCAATCCCCAGACACTCTGTTTCAACGTTCCAGCAGCTGTGCCTTCTCTCGAAGATAATGACGACAATAATTAATCGCTTTTATGTGGTTGGGGCCACGTTCTCAAATGCTCAGATCGATCTCCACAAGATTGAGCAAGCCTTGCAGGGATGGCGAGACAAGCTACCATCAGAGCTAGATTTTCAGCCATGGTTATCAACTAGCGCTACGATTCAAACTCCAAATATCATGGTCCTTCATAACGTCTATCACTCTCTTATCATTCTTGTTCACCGGCCTTTCATCTCAGATGGTCATCTTCGATCGACTGTCACGTCAGGTCGGTCATGGGAGCAATGCACCATTGCAGCAAGATGCATCACTAGCATATCCTCGGTCTACAAGTCGACCTATGGACTAAATGGGGCTCCTTATGTATTGGCGTATACGGTATATGTGGCGTGTACGATACATGTCCGTAATGCAGCTTCTCAGATCCAGACAGTCGATCATTTAGCGATGCTCAAGTCCAGTCTGGAATGCCTGGATGAACTATGCACAGCGAACCCCGGTGTCGCAAAACCGGCAAACAGTATCAGGCGCTTAATTGGGGCTAACCGGTTGAATTTGGTGACGGGTATGTCCAAACCTCCCCCTAATATTCGCTCGCATGATATTGAGCATTTTGAAGAATCAAGTTCTGTCAGGCAAAGCGACCTGTCGTTTGACTTGGATACAATTCAGAGCACGTTTTCTGTTCTTGACTGGTCAAACGCGGGATCCGATATGTTTCCCATGGGGGATTTCGAGTATGGTCTGCCCATTGATCCCTTGTTTGGCTGGATAAACGTCGCAACTCCGTCGCTGGATGAAGAGGCACCATCTGTGAGCAATACTCAGTTACTCCATCGACCATACCGATAAGGAAGAACCACGTTTCAAGAGCAGCTATATTTCACTGAATTTTCTTTTCAGCCCTGCTGTGTTTCATATCCATTGACTCAGCGATCTATGTACAATTAAGGCGCGAGCAAGATATAGGACCCATAGGGTCTGATGAAAGAGTTGATTCCAACGACATAATTATTAAAATCTGGTTCTGAATAATAAAGGAGCTTAGCTTTCATCCAAAGCACTGACTGTTCCGAGTTAAGCCTTATATTACACCATGATCTGTCTAGAGAGCGCATGTTCCCCTGAAACTACTAAACCAATCTGAGAGATCCCCATCGGGCACCTAAGTGTCAGCTAGGATCAATCGAAAAGACAATGACTGTAGAGCTTGTTTCAACCGCCAATGATTTTATACATAAATAGTGGCAATAGTCCCTCATTGCAGGACTGTGAGAGGCATGTTATGAGTAGACAAGATGTCTTACAACACCATTGACCACGTTTATCGGGTACTATGAGCTTTAATATTAGGACTAGTTTGCGAAGACTTCGGCATCATTCGATTTAGCTTACTCTCTAAGAACTCAGTGATACTAAGCCGTAGCCCATGTTTAGACTCTGATCTCAAGTTGACAAGGGTCAAGGGTTTGAGTATTAAGCATGGACGCTAATGCAGCCGCCTTACTGCTGCCCAGCTAGATTCCCCATCGCCAAGCCCCTCATTATACTTCCAGGATCTAAAGAGCCGATCCCGACGCTGTTTACACTTGATTCGGCGTCTTAAAAATCAGTATAGCTAATCCCGCCGGTGCATCAAACTCCGCAAAATTAGACAACGGCGGAATTAGGCATTTGCATCTATAAGCATATCACCACATCAGCGACCCCTAAGAGTATATCATTAAATCCAAGCCTTCCTACTTAAGAGAACCCAATCATTCTTGATATTATCATGCATATTATTAACATGTCCTCACCTCTACCCTCCGGATCCATCGTTCTCGTCACTGGCATCAATAGCTACATCGGCTCACACGTCGCCGACCAGCTACTAGAAGCTGGTTTTATTATCTGAGGAACGGTTCGAGATATCAGAAAAGTGGGAGGCTTGCTTAACCTTTGGGAGGATAAGTTTAGGAAAGACAAGGTCGAATTAGTCATCGTCAAAGACTTTTCAGCACCTGTAGCATTCAATGTAGCAGTCCAAGGTCTTTAACATTGCCCCAGCCTTAAATAAAACATATTTTGACAAATACAATGCAGGTGTCGCAGGTATTGCTCATGTCGCGAGCAATGTGACTTTCAATCCGGACCCCAACATGGTTATCCCGGATGTCGTCACTATGCTACACAGAAGTGTAATTGTAGCCTTAGGAACGAGGAAAATGGCTCGATTAATCTACTGATAGGAATGGGTTCCCATAATATCAACCGTGCTCGGCCGCTCTGGTGCACAAGAGCCGATCATGGGTAAGTGGGGCTAAGGGCCATTCGGCATTCCACAACAGAAAGGTCCAATTGGCTTAAGGTTAGACAACGCACTGATGCAACTGGGTGACAGGTGGAGCAGTCTGTGTGGGCGCTAACTATGCGGGGAGTACGAAGGATATACAGAGTACTCCGAGAATCCTTGAAACTGCGGCTAGCCGAGTGGGAACAGGATATTCCTAACACTACAGGTGCTTCATGCCGAGCAAAAATCTGAAGGAGCTACCCAGGACTATCAATGTCAGTCATGGACACCACAGAGAGTTTGTCCTCTGGGTACCTGGCCCTCCGGCAATTCACCTGCTTTCAACCTGCATGTATGTTTGGAAAGGATGTACATCGTGGTACCTGATGGCTACAGGATGATCGGCCACTCTGTCAAGCAATTCATACTTCAGCTTCTTCTTACGGTGATTTCTAGCAACCCATTACGCACATTTGAACAAACTAAAACGCAATCTTTGTCTCGCCTCTTTTTTGACGCCAGGAGTTTGTGGCCTCTAATAGTTCTGGGCAATTTCGTGCCAACCTACCCCGTTTCTGCAAGAACGGGATGCTCACCTCATACTCTAGTACCTGATCTAGGGCCTATTTATACTTTGCTGCGAGTATGGATGTGCTACTGCTAAGGGTAAAGCCCCCTATGCCAACTTATCTATAAGAACCTGCAAGATGTTAGAAACTTCGTTGGCAGATGCAGGCTTGACGTAATAGACATAGATAGTCTCCAGCTGCTTCTGGTCCCAGATTGTGAAGTTGCTATCGGAGTCGTCGTAGTGCAGCCTGCCGGGAAGCTCGGAGGCCAAGATCTCGCACTAGTCTAGTTAGACAAAGGCTTTTTGTATTATTTAGCATTCCACACGTACAGACTGCTGGCAATTCGTCCCATCGCGATGGAGGGGCAAATCATCTTTTTGATGTCCGAGGCCGGCAGCGTTCGTCGACACAAACAAGTGGCCGAGCAAGTATAAGTGCGTAAACTTCATCTTGCTGACATTCAATGGAACAAGAAGCTGAGGAATATGTTGGAAAATGCATATAAAGTGTTCTATCAACTGTCAGTTCGTGACATCCAACTCATTTTACGTACAAAAATTCCTGCCCGAGACAGGAGATTGCTTGCGTCACTGTTGGCGTTCGGGCCTATCCCTGTAGTCGACATCGCCCTCCAGTGCGTATTTTGCCCCACCTGACCCCATGTACAAGATAATTACACAAGCTTGCCTTAGGGTAGAGTGAAAAGACGTGTCAACCTACTGTAGCGGGTCGACTTTTATTGCAAGTAACCATGCACATATATCGGTACTGATAGGGCTTGTCGATACGAGCCAATTATGTACAACATGATTAATATACTGTGATTGGCAAGAAACCCCCTGTTGTGACCGCTTTGGAGGGCTATGCCGCCTAAAGGGATAGAGCAGGGTGACGGACCGAATCGATACTGCCCAAAGTGACCATGGAGAAGAAGCAACTTCCGACGATATATTGGCGGTGATTGTTTCCACATTGTCCAGAGAATCCGGAAATAGAGTTGTGCATTAGGTGCTCATCCCGGCAATGGTGCGTAAGTAGGTTGCATTAGCGTTGACCCTGGTGCGTCGATTGGCCCCGTTATCGCTGCAGATGCTAGTGCGTCATCCAGTTGCATTGGTTAGCGTCTCCGGAAAGCTAACCGTGATAAATCATGAGCTAGTGGCCTGTTCTCTATTGTCGAAGCATATCTTCACAAACTTTCGATAATGTTCTCTGACAGTGCCGTGTCGTCTGTTTGGCATAAATACGTCGCACATGTCAATGCACACTACTCCTTCCAAGTCAATCCAAACTCCTCTGTTCCTGATCATCTTCTTCCCTGTCCTTGCCCACTCAGAGAGTTGCAATAAGCCTGTTCCGCATCAGCCATGGCTTTTCCAACTCCACCAGAGCCCAAGACTGAGCTAGGTCGCTATCGCATCCTGGCCAGCACTGCGGGTGTGAGAGTGTCACCACTCGCGTTGGGGGCCATGTCTATTGGCGTGTCATGGGCTTCTTGGATGGGTGCAATGGACGAGGAGCAGTCTTTCAAACTTTTGGACGCATACGCCGATGCTGGCGGCAACTTTATCGACACCGCCAACAACTACCAAGATGAGGATTCGGAGCTGTATCTGGGAAGATGGATGGCGGCCAGGAACAATCGGGATCTCATGTTTGTGGCGACCAAGTTTACAAACGATTTTCGTGGATGGGAGATTGGCTTGGGAAAGACTGTCAACTACGCTGGAAATCACAAGAAATCCCTCCGGTTGTCTGTTGAGGCTTCACTCCGAAAGCTACAGACGAACTACATAGACTTGCTCTACGTACACTGGTGGGACTGGTCGACGTCGATTGAGGAACTGATGGACTCGCTCCACATCCTCGTCGAACAAGGCAAAGTCCTTTACCTCGGCGTCTCCGACACCCCGGCCTGGGTTGTCTCAGCAGCCAACACGTACGCGAAAGCGCACGGCAAAACTCCCTTCTCTGTCTACCAAGGTCGCTGGAACCTCATGCATCGAGATTTCGAGCGTGACATCATTCCCATGGCACGACACTTTGGCATGGCGCTGTGCCCTTGGGATGTCCTCGGCGGTGGCCAACTTCAGACAAGGGCGCAACGGGCGGCTCGTCAAGAGTCTGATCCAACAGGTCGTGGCAGCCAGCAAAGCGAAGAGGCTCTCAGAGTGAGCGACGCGCTGGAAAAGGTGGCTGCCGAGCACGGAAAAACGAGCATTCAGCAGGTTGCACTCGCGTACGTGATGCACAAGGCGCCGCATGTATTCCCGCTTGTCGGTGGTCGGAAAGTCGAGCATCTCCACGACAACATCAAGGCACTGAGCATCAGATTGACAGATGATCAAGTCAAGTACATTGAAAGCATCAAATCATTCGATCTTGGCTTCCCGCTGGATTTCATTGGCGAAGACCCCCGGGAGACTGGGCAATCAACCCCTATGATGGAGTCCTTGCTTGGCGGAAAGATAGCTTGGAAGAAGACGTCGACAGCTATGGGCTATATCTGACATGGCGATACTCGAGATATAAGTGTTATCATTAGCTTCTGTATATCCTCAATCCACCATGATCTAAGGGTGCGACCGTTTTGTTGAGATGATGCGTGACAATTAAGATTCACGATCAGCTATCATGTTGTAGAGTACATGGTCGAGAAATCAGGGGGCGCAACCATCACTGCAGAGCGTGTACGACTAGTGGTTGTGATATGTAGTCTTTGGCAGGCTGATGCAAGAGCACGGACGGGGTTGGTCAGGAGCAAGACAATGTTTTCTCTCTGTCGTACAGTTGAATATCTTGGCTAGCTACTGTTCAATCGAGTCAAAGCTATTAGCTGGGGCTTCCCTTTATTCACGCGACCAGACTTCCTGAAGGAATGCTTCCAGACCTATGAACTTATAGTCAGGCAGTAGCTGATTCCACTCATTTGTCGCCGCCCATGCCCCTCGGGCGGTCGCGATCAATGTGCCTATCACAATGTCCCTCTTGAACGCCTCATGCTGGCCCTTTGGAAAATCAGCCATGGTTTGGTCAGGCAAAGGTGGCAACCAGCTTGTTTTCAGGACGCCTGCCTGAAGGTCGTCCGCCTCAACCCATTCGATAGTCCATGACTCCCCTGCAGAGTTCATAGCAGTTAGTGCCGTGGCGTGGAGAAATTGTTCACCCCTTTTAACCATATGACATGATTCACACACACTTACCTCGTACTTTCTCTCCCAGCTCTATGAGCTCTGCGACTGTAACTTCATTTCCTGCGATACCCCCCACTGTAGGCCATTCGCCTTCGTACTCCACCGCACGAGCAACGACCGCCACGATGTCTTGAACAGCCGTGTATGTCACTTTACTCTGTAGGTGGTTTTGATCTGCGATGGCGCGCATATCCTTGAGGTCGAAAATGACTGGAAAGAGGGTGAGGTGTTTGGTTGTCTGATGAGGATACCCAAGGTAGTTCATGAACAGTCCGGGGTGGAACAAAGTGTACTCCAGGACCTGCAATATCTGTGTCAGCAGGTGCGAGATAGATCAAGTTAATTGTGACTTGGCGGGAGCTCATGGTTTACCTTCTCTTCCCGGTTTAGTTCTTGCAGATACGTGCGGACACCGAGTTTACTGGCGTACCATGGCACGGTATCTCTGATTTCTTCGAGCTTTATGCCGCTATTTCCCGCGATTAGTTACCGTGGAGCCCCAACTTATTCGAGCCCTTACATAGACCACTCGCTGGCAGCGTATCGCTTAACGCCTGCGTCAAGGGCAGCATCGATCAAACGCTTCTGGGTGGCTCCTTCTGGGTCTTTGTGGGCTATGAAGAAACACAGGACGGTGTGAACGCCGCTGAGAAGACGAGCCAACACTGACCTATCTTCATAGTTTGTCTGCGCCCACTGAACCCCAGAAAGTGTTGGAAGTGACGTGGGATCCTGCAATGTTAGCCGTGTTTTCTTCGAGTTTCGGCACGGTCCCAATGGAGCAGTACCTTCCGGACTAGACCAACTATCTCGTGTTTACCAGTCTCAACGAGTCCATCCAAGACCTCACGGGCCAGCTCTAAATCACGGGCAAGAATGATTAGCTACCGAGATAGAAGACTGTACAGTTTACAAGGTAGCATACGTCCAGAAGCCCCTGCAATGGCAATTTTTACCATGTTGAGTGCCAAAATGTGGGCGATTATAAAAACGAGGCTTTTGCAGGCACCACGTAATGGGACTTAAACTCTATCGGAAGATATATGAGAAACCATTGAGCACATCGACGTATGTGACAGCGGATTTATGGAAAGCAAATCGGGATGATTCAGATGCTTTATAATCACAGGACGACTTGTATGTTGCAGCAAGCGGAGTTTGCTTCAGCCACGCCTCTCACCGGTGGTCTCGGCGACATAAGCGGGATGAGCAGAGCGGAGTTTGCGGGCTGTCACAGATGGAGAATGCGTGCCAGCCAGATAAGTTTTCAGAGCGTAGAGTATCTATAACGTTAGATAAAAAATCACTCGGCATTCCGGGATGTACGACTCCACTGCAAGGTTGACCGCTGAATAGGATTTCTAAGCATGGCGTTGAAGGGCGTTTATTAACTACTTATGCCTCTAAGATGTATTACGGGGAGCATTTTGTGACCGCACAAGCCCCTTAGGCTGTCAGCGAATACCGATATCATATGTTCTCTCCTGGCGCCCGAAATAAGCTTATCTGGAAAGATTTGTTTCCTCGTTCCCCTTCTCCAAAATGTCCACTCATCCTCACTATACCTCCAAGCTTGTAGGGACGCGTGTCCTCGTTATTGGCGGCACCACTGGTGTTGGCTTGGCGGTTGCTGAAGCCTGCATTGACTCTGGAGCTGCTTCTGTCATTATCTCGAGCTCAAACATCGACCGAATAAACGCTGCTGTATCGCATTTGCGAGATTACTGCCCCGACGCAAACTGTCATATAATTGGCTTTCCCTGCGATCTGAAGCAAGAGAAGTCTCTCGAGACCAACATCGAAGCGCTTTTCGGCGCGTCGACGTCGAATGGAACTAACAACCTCGACCATGTTGTTGTAACTGCCGGCGATCGACCCACGCCAAGGCCGCTGAACGAAGTCGATTTCAATTTCATCAAGGAAGCTGGAATGATACGTTTCTTTGCTCCTTTGTTGGTGGCAAAATATGCCGCAAAGCATCTAGCGTCAGGTTCCGCATCCAGCATTACGTTCACGTCTGGCATCAGTGCATACAGACCCTATCCCAGCTGGAATGCGATCGGCGCGTACATCTCCTCCTTGGAAGGCATGACAAGAAGTCTAGCTGTGGAGTTAAAGCCAACGCGTGTCAACCTCATCTGTCTAGGCCCAGTCGACACAGACCTCATGAGCCACTTTTATCCTGACCCCGAGAAACGCAAGAAAGCTCTGGAGGCTATCTCGGAGAGAGCTGTGACAGGGGCAGTTGGCAAAGTCCATGATGTTGCAGAATCATACCTGTATTGTATGAAGGACCATAATCTATCGGGTTCCATGATAAAAACAGACGCAGGAATGTTATTGGTTTAAAAGGCCATTTTGCAATGGAGACAGGTATCATAGAAACAAGAGCTACAGACACTGAATTACACGGATTCTGCCTCATGTAAACATGTGACTTCACTAGCAGCTGAGATAAAAGGCATAGAATCGTCGCTTGGAACTCTCAGTATTTGATTCTACCTGCTTGTTTGAGATTTATGGCATTGATATCTCTAGTAATCTCGCCAATTGTGACGTTTCTGATGCGCTTCCAAGGCCGGCCTGGACAACCACAGATCAATGTGGGCTATCAGAGGGCTACTAGGCAAATAGATAGATCTATGGAAAGTTGTTCTCGTCCTTTGTCAGATAAAGCTCCCTTAGTTACTCCCATGGGTAGCCTATTTGCATCCTCGTGGCCCCGTCTTTGCCCAAGTAAGCATAGTTGGCCACAATTGGCAAGCCACTGCACCGTAAGTTCATCTCACATTGGGCTTGTTTACGTGATCTCCAAGACTCATATAGTTAAAGAGGAAGACATGTGAAAAGTCTCTTCACATTCTAGCTATTGAACCCATCTAGGTAGATATTTTATATCTATGGCTATGCAACTCTTCCAGTGCTCGGTTGTCGTGGCAGATTTAGTGGTTGAACGTCTAGGCTGCTGTCGCTGAGGCCGTTGCCACTAGGTTGGATCCGTGCTACGGTCCCTTCGACGAGCTATGTGACGGTTCTCAGGGGCACATCACTCCTCGTTGACCAGGACATAATGAAATCTGTCTTTGACTACCTCAAAATCAGCCATCGCCTGGTTTGCCTCCTTCGTTAGCCGCTGTTCGACCCATGGCTAGACATTCTTCTCCACTGCCAGGTACATCATTTCGCGAATGTACGCAGGCGAGCCAAGCCCAAAGCCTGCAACAATCAGCCCTTTTTGGAGCAAGGGGAAGACTGCAAGAGCCTAAAGAGAGGTCTGGGCTACTCATCAAGCCGCGGCTGCTTACGGATTCCCGGATTTGTACTTTTCCCTTGTGAGATATGAATTTGTTGAAGGGAGGTGGAGACTCATAGCAAGCATGTGAAATTTGTGGATCGCTGTGCAACTAGTGAGAAGGGACTAAGAACTTTCGAGGTCAGTCTTTCAAAACTTCCACTAAGAGAGCGTACCTGCATTCCCCATGCTTCAAACGAAGGGCCCATGAACAGCTGGCAACGCTAATGCAGCTGGCTTACTGGCACAGCAGTCTGTGCGGGAGCTAAATATGTGGAGACATGATTTGAAGCCCCCGAAATGGTTGCTGAAGTAGGAACCATGTGCATTTTACAAGTTGCCAGCGAAGCACATCCTCCACCAATGGCAACCGATTCGATGCCGTCTCCGACAGAGAGTTCCTTCTCAAGCCTGAGCTTCTCCAGTGCCACTTCCATATCAGCCTTAGCTTGCCTGTTCTCTTCTGAGTTCTCGGGAAAAAGTGGATGAGTACATAGCCATTTCTCGAGGGCTTCCGGGCTGGTTGAATCCGCGATGGATCCCTTGACTAGCTTCTGATGCACGTACTCACGCAGTTGTTTTAGCTTATTAAGGTATTCATCATCTTCGTTTGACTCCTCCAACCCGTCCAAGTCTTTAACTAATGCCCCGGGCGTCTGCAGTCCCCGATCCCCAACAAATATATGCTGCCCCTGCTGCTCGACCATTTTTACCACCCTCTGCCGGTTCCCTAGCTGCACCGCGACATGCAGTCCTGTTCTCCCATGGCCTGGGTCACCCTTATCCAGCAATGCAAGGATAATATCTTCCATCTCCAACCGCCACTGATACAGCTCCTCCTTATCTGGCGACTTCGTACTCTACGTAGGAGAGGACATCTGCGGCCGCTAGCCAGCATCAACAGCTATACCCAGAAGCTTATTCAGCATCTTGCTCGACTCGATTTGTGCTCCCGCCTGAAGCAGTGCATGCACCCCTGGGGCGTTTCCCGCATACACCGCCATCGCGAGTGGCGTCAACCCCCTACGGCCGTATTTATGAGCGCCCTAACGCGCTCGTGTTCCAGCAAGTGGAAGAGGACATGCATTCCCCGCACCGGGGACTGCCCCATGGCCGCGCTTTGCAGGATGGTCGATGGTGGTTTCTAAGGCTCTGGGTGCTCCTTGACCGTGAATGAAGAGCGGTAGGAGGGGATCGTGCGGGTGGGCGAGATCGAAGAGGCCAAGCGGTGGGACGGTCGGGACGGTCCAGAGAGAGTCGCGATAGCTCCGTTCGGAGTCAAGGAGATAGGGGAGGATGTGGTGAAGATTCAAGGCGACAGCGAGAGGATAGGTATTTGTGGTCCAGCCGATTGCTCTGAGATAATCCTGTGGCTCTACATCAAGCTTTGTGTGAAGGAATACTTCGACGAGGGGGCCGTTCTTGGTCGCTATGGCTACTTCTAGCGGTGTACCCGATATCATGCGATCGCCCATTCGAATCCCGGGACCTGGGATACTTTCTAGCAAGCATTCCTTGCCTCCCGTCCTGAGTTACGAAGTAGAACATATGACGCAAAGGACATCGAAGAAACCCAAAAACAGGTCTTGATTGCGTCAATCGAAGCTCTTCAGATTTGCATTGATACCGTTAGTAGACGAAGAGCTTGAGGTATTTCAGTCGAGATCAGGGCACTATTTGTTTGGCCGGTGCTGCTTCCTAAGGAGTTCTTGGATCTGGCCCGAGATAATCACCCCATGGCTTTGGTATTACTGGCTCACTACAGCGTCATGATATATTGGGCAGAGCCCGAATGCTGGTTTCTTAAGTCGTGGTCCAAGCGACTAATCGGCGATATCGTCCAGAAGCTAGCTGGGACTCCGTGGGCATCCCATAATGATTGGACCGTTAGGTGCATCCATTCGAGCTAAAATAAATATTCCTCCATCTTTATGGCATCATGATGTTTCGTTTAAGCTACTTTGGCGGTGATTGCACAATCAAATTATATTCCAACTATTTAGGATCTCTGTAGATTAGTTATTTATCTCTAGTATGTTTGGGCTTGAATACTCTATGATGCTCTGTTTTGCCAAGTTCTCAGTGGTTAGTACAACATGCCAACTAGAAAGCCGTGACTTGGGATGCTTATCCCAATTTGACCTCCCAATGTTGTATGATGTGAAAGACACAGGTACGCACCCAAGCTTACCTGGAGAATTGACTTTCGACGCAGTACAGGTATAGTATGCCAATCTAGGTATTTTTCGATAAGTACTCATAGGGACCTAATATCCATGTCATCAGGTCAAAGCAATCATCAACTGGCTGTGACCTGACTTCTACGTTTCTCCATCATTAAAACTCAAACTTAAGGTGCTGTCCTTGTACTAATTCCAAAATATTAATTTGAAAAGAATACTACTCTTACAAACTCCAAGCAGTTCTATCATCCTCTAATCTGCTCGAACAAATTCCGTCCCATCATAGGGACTGACTATGCTAACCACTCTTGTATCCTCCATGTTGAAGATGAGCTCATCAGCCGTCCCGTAGGATCCAATATTCATCCAAGTCTGACTATGGTCAAACAATCCTCCTTGTCCACCCTCAACGGCAGCACGAGGTGGTGGGCTGGAAGGGCTAGAAACTAAGCGGAAAGCTGCAGAAAACTTGCCCTTGATATTGTATTGTGCGGCCAGAGAGCGAGAGTTGGAGTAGAGACCCATCGGGTACAGGCGTGACGAGGTATCGTCAACTGCGTCTTTTCCTTTGACGTACCATGACTTCACCTTCAAGCCAGGCTCTCCTTTCGTGACTTCGAGGGTGATGTTTGTAGTCTCAGAGCCCTCGACGACGAATGTACCAGTAAGGTTCTTCTCGGCACTTTCCGCCGCGGCGTACTCAGCTGCTGTGATAAAGGTCGTTCCAGTAACGTCGCGGAGTGGCCAACGAGCAGGAGTGGCAGTTTCACCAGCAATCAGAATTGAGAAGCCAATACCATGGTCTGGCGAAAGGGCGATAAAGCAGGTATAATCATCGTTACCGCCAGCCTTGAGGTATAAGTCAGAGACACGGGTGCGGTTCGAACCAGGTCCAGTGGGGAGGGTGAGACGCGTGATTTCCCAGGGTGCCCCTACAAGCTCAACAAGTGTGCCAGTGCTGCTACGAGGCTTCATCCACTCCCGAGTAGTGGTAGATGAGAGGAGGTCAGAGTTGAGGATAGAAAGTCCTGCGAGTCGTAGGTCTTTGGCAGATGAATAGATGCCACCGGATCTTCTTCTGGTCAGTTTATTTCACCAGCAGCACGGTAAAAAGCCTTGACTTACCCAGCTACAATAGGAGCATCAATGCCCCATGACTTGAGCCCAGTCCGGGCTACGGCATCTATGTCTGAGCCGTTGGGAACCACTGCAGAGGAAGAGTCCATTCCAAGTGGTTTAAAGACAAGATCTTTAATTGCGTCCTTGTACTCTTGGCCAGTGAGCCGCTCGAGGATCAAAGTCAGAACTCCAAATCCAGCATCCGAGTACAGTGCACTTCGCCAAGGGCCCATAGTTGGGACCTGTGTATCCCGCATAAATTCAAGAAAACCTGGTCTTGTAAGTAAATCTCCAATCCGCTACGGCGTCCCACTTACCCTCGCGATCGGCTCCGGTGGTGTTCGGGTTGAGTTTAAAGTATTCTATTGTTTGAGTCAGCATTCGGTGGGCCACCTAAGATACTACCGCAAACTTACCTCCGGGGCCACTGGTGCCAGCCTGATGTGCAGCGAGTGCTCCCACAGTAACTTCACTCCAGTCAATTCTCTCCAGTGGATTGCTAGATGAATTGCCCAAAAGTTCAGGGAGGAAAATGGGCACGGGATAACTCAATGCCTCAATGCCAGCCTTAGCAATGATAGCATACACAGTGAATACCTTTGACACGCTGCCAGTCCTGAAGATCGTGTCCTCAGTCAAGTTTCCCTTTGTGAGAGTATCCTTGTATGTATCGCCGACATGGAAGTAATTGTAAAGCGAATCATTGGTCGAGGCTGAAAAGACATCAACAGCAAAAATGAGGTCTGTTTTGTTCAGGATTTTTGTATCAAAGAGTTCTTCTATCAACGATGGGAACTTGTCCTTGGCTTCATTCAGGAAATCTGTCTTGGAAATGTCGAAGTTCGGGAGAAAAGAGGGACCAATAAGAGGAACGTCATTTGAAAGGACAACATTGGCTGTTGCAGAGCCAGCAAAGGCCATATAGGCCAAGGATTCAAGACGCATGCTGAGTGATATGAGTGAAATATAATGTCTTTTGGATTATCTGATATTTTTTGGCAACTCTTGAATTCTTAAATACAGATTTAATTCTTGATATTGCTGTGCATAAAGTCGTAAAGCAATTTGGCATCATACCTGTTGTAAGGCTGAGAGCGGCGCGTTGATACTGGAAAGAGTTTAGCTTTGTAGATCATGCGAGAAGTGGGCCAAGTAACAAGCCTGAAATTTGCCTAGCGATCCATCCATCCAGAAGGAGGTTTAGTTTCATTGTTTGAGTAGGCAAAACGATCTCATTTCCAACATTTCCTTGCTTGCTCGGCTTCCCGTGCCCTGGCTGTGCAGTTATCCCAGTTACCGGTCTGGACGTATCACAAGCTACGCCAGAGCACCGCCTTTTGGCCACAGGATCTGATTGGACCGATGACACAGCTGAGGTTCGGCTGCGCCTTGCTGACATGGGTTGCGTGCTTGTTAGGGGAATGGCCCCAGATGGACTATTAAACCGGGCCTCCGGAGCGCAGCGTGTGTCTTGAAGCGGTGTTTTTATTCTCGGCTGATATCTTAAGTCACATCAACTATTCAATCCAGACGACACATAAAGGCACAGGAGATCAAACTTGCTTCTTTTAAGAAGTGCAAGATACCAACTACACACTTTAGGCACAGTGGTCTCAAGCAGTTAGCGCGACAACTTGTATTTGACCTATTAATAGGGCAAGAAGAACAACAAGGTTAATGCGGGTTAGGTGACTTAACCGTTCCGTAATGTTGACTACCTCAATCAAATGATTCCAGCAGAACTAAAGATCCGATTAAATCTGTGTTACTGCTAGGATACCTGTATGTCAGCTTTAGACTATTCTTTCATCTGTAGCTGTCTTTTGTTATTGAATGACGCGACTCAGTGGGTTAGTATCGCGATAATGATAAGGAAGACGCGTTGGACAAATAACACAGCAGAATACCCTGAACTTGGGCATTTTAAATATTCTTTATGTTTTTATTTATATTAAATAAGTTAATAAATAGAAGCATTAAAATTAATTTAATTTAAAACTATAAATTAATACTAAGACAGCTCTTTTTATTTTCTATATAGTAATATATTCTTTATATATAAAACAAATATTAACTTGATACGTGCCCTTTCATTGGATTTAGGAGCATTAGACACCAAGACGGAATAACTATATTCCCGCGCCCGAGCCCAAAAAGTAACATCAAGGCCCATGACGTACATCGCTGCTGACAGGAAGATTGCTGGCTTGCTGGCTTCTTCCACTGTTTCTTGCCAATGTTAATACTGACGTTTACGGCCAGAACCTTACTGATGTGAGGACCAACATCCGACACAGCCTCCGCTATTGATGACCTGCTTCGCAATGGATTGACGGAACTTCGTAACCCCTCCAGCAGGCAATTTCCTATCAGAGCCGGCAATTCACGTCCTGGCAGTCCGGCAAACCTTATCATGACGCGCCCACTTTTGAGAGTCAAGGGTGGGTACGGCTCATAACCCCCGCATTCAAGCCTATCTCAGTTTAATGCAAGTTATGCTCACAATGCAAAGTTGGGGGTGATCCCGGAGGTCTCCGATAATTAACAGTAAGCAAGTAGCTTGGAGTTGGAGGCTTTGCTCCCAGAGTGGGTTATTTTTACCTCAACATCATTATTGCAAATGTATTTAGTCTTTTGGGAATTATATTTGGTATTGTTTGTTTAATACTTCATTAAATTACTGAACAAGCTGACTTTCAGCAATCGAAACTACAATCAACCCGGAAATTACAACACATCATGGCGAAGCTCGAGATTCCTATCATTGACTTCTCTGGTAAGCAACAGCCGTCAACTCTTCTTAGCTTCAGTCTAACCAATCTAGGATTTTACTCAGAAGACCCAGCTGAAAAGAAGAAGGTTGTGGACCAAGTTCGTGAGAGCTGTTTGTATAATGGATTTTTCCAGATCCTGGGACATTCTGTTCCTGTAGACAAGCAAGCCAAAGCCCTGCAGTGCGCCAAAAAGCTCTTCAACCTCCCCTTGGAGGAGAAAGAGAAGGTTTCAAAGAACAACAACACTTGGAACCGTGGTTATGAGATGTTGAGGTCACAGATTCTCGAGGAGGGTACTCAGCCAGAACTTAAAGAGGGTTTCTACATCGGTGACGAAATTCCAAAATCTCACCCCTATTTCGTCAACAAGAAACTCAACAGTGGCCCCAACCAGTGGCCGGAAGCCTTGGGAGACGATTTGGAGGACTTCAAGTATCAGACCATGGATTACTACCGGTCAACGCTGAGCCTAGCCTCTGATCTCATGCGAGTGCTAGCACTTTCCCTTGATCTAAAGGAGGACTATTTTAGTGACTTCCTGGATGGTGCTGTTGCTACCATGAGGCTTCTGCACTATCCTTCTCAGCCTAAAGACGCCGACGAAAAGCTTACTCGAGGCATTGGCGCTCATACAGACTTTGGTGCTATCACCATGCTTCTTCAAGACGATGTCGATGGTCTTCAAGTTTGGGATCAGAAGAATAACACCTGGATTGATGTAAGTCTCGTTACCACTAATTTCCGAAGGAGAAAAGCCTGACAATCTTTATTAGGTCCAACCAACCAAGGGAGCATTCGTTGTCAACCTGGGTAACCTGATGGCTCGATGGACAAACGAGAAGTACAAGAGCAACGTCCATCGCGTCATTAACAAGACTGGCAAAGAGAGATACTCTATCCCCGTCTTCGTGTCTGGTAACCCCGATTACGTTGTTGACTGTATCCCAACTTGCAAAGCACCTGGGGAGGAGGCCAAGTTCAAACCAGCAACTGTTGAGGAGGTTGTGTCAGCGTCTTATGCCGAGTCTTACGGAAGAGCTCAGTTGTACAAGCAGGGCCTTGAGAAGAAGGCTGAAAGTGCTGTGGGAAGCACGCCTCTCCAACAAGTTGCAGCTTGATGTATCATTACTACTCGTATGTCTCATAAGTCTTGGCGATTAAATGAACGGTTCTTTTGGTCAACTGCTCCCATTCTAAGTCCCCAGAAGTGCGTTGGAGATACCGAGACCTAGACTAAAGAGAGATTTGCTTGGTTCTCCCTGTTCTATTTGAGTCATGTCCTTAGCACTTAGTGCCTGTAGATCTTCAAGCGGTAACTCGATTTCCGTAGTAGAATATCCAACATCTGATTAGTCAAGGTTCCATGTATCGGAAAACAGCAAGACATAACAACAATGTATCCTACTACTCCGTATCCGGCTTATAGGCACCCGGGCTCATTTTTGCCAGACTTATAACAGAGAATGAGAGGTTCATAGTGGGTTTCAGGCCGCCATTCCTTAACCTGCAATCACATCCGATACAACACCATCAAGAGAAATCGCGCCGACTGAACAAGAACCTTCTTCAAAAGAGTCACCTCGGAAGACGTTGCGGCTGAGCTTCCCGGGTTGATACGCTAGGGGGGTTGGGATGGGGTTAAGGCGGGGGTAAAAGCACGATTCGGACGGCTCCTGATTATCTTCCATGTTTGCCCCCCACTAAGATAAAGCTGTCGGATGAGATGATCCTACAGCAAGTGCCCCCATTTTCGATGGCAGGTCATTGTAGTATGCCAAGTAAATGTTACCAAAAGAAGCTATATCAACCGATTGAGATGGATGTACTGGTTACAAACAACCCATATAAAGCCCACTTCTAATGTACTGACTGAGATAGTCTCGTTTCCCCTCCGCCGAGATTGAAGATCATTGGCTTGCAAATCGTGGTCTCGGCTAGAGATACCACAATGATACAGCCAGTAGCCTGGCTATAGAAAGGGTGACACTTGCACAATGAGAAGTAAGAAGTGTCACCAGTAATCAACAATTTGATTCAAGCACAAGAGCCATTTGGGTATGACTGAAAACAACATTATCACAATGTCTTCAGATGATAAGCATAGCCATCATGAGTCCCTGGCTTTTGACCAGGAAAACAGTTCCCAGATTGTTGTTGATGCAGCTGCTGAGCGATCTTACTGTCAGTGCCCTTCCAAACGGAAAAAACCCGCGAAATATCCCATGCTGACATTCAGTAGTGCGTAAGATGGACGCATGGCTTCTGTCATATCTGAGCGTTATGTACTTTTTTAATGCTGTTGATAGAGTAAGTCTTACCCCAGATACTAGTAATTCTTCTAACAAAACCAGAGTAACCTGGGAAATGCCGAGACAGATGGAATGAGTAAAGACCTCAACTTCAAGGGCGAAGAGTTCTCACTTTTAATCCTCCTTTTTTATGTGCCAAATGGTCTCTGTGATCTTCCACTTAACATTCTTCTCAAGAGGTTTTCAGGTAGAATCATGCTGCCCTCCCTCATGGTCGGCTGGGGTTCTATGGCCTTGTTGCAAGCTGCCTGTAAGAACTTTGCAGGCATGTTGGCCATTCGTCTCCTGTTGGGGTAAGTTGCGACAATCTCTGGATGTTCATCATGAACTTGCTCTAACAGCTCACAGTGCTTTCGAGGCCGGATTCTTTGCTGGTGCGGTCTTTTATCTGACACTCTTTTATCAGCGTGGCGAACTTGGCTTTCGTATTGCAATCTTCTTTGGCAGTGCGCTGCTTGCTAGTGCTTTCTCGGGTCTCATTTCGTTTGGTGTCTTCCAGATCAAGGTCTCTCATATTCAGGGTTGGATGTGGCTATTTATAATCGAAGGTAAGTTGAGAGTTCTGGAAAAGAAAACTTTCAATACAGCTTGCTGACGAGAGGGAATATCAGGTACAATGACCGTATTCTTAGGAATTCTTGCCTTCTGGTGGCTTCCTGCCGACCCGCAAAGTGCCTGGTTCTTAACAGAAGAAGAAAAGCACGTTGCAAGGCAAAGAGCTCTCCGCGACGGTAGCGGAGTTATTGGCGAGGAATTCAACCTCAAGGATTGCTTCAAGAGCTGGAACAGCTGGAGATTTGCTGTATGGTGTGTCATCAGCTTGACCTATCCCGTCGCCTTCTCCACCACTTCCAATTTCCTGCCGCTTATTATCCGTCGTTTAGGATATAACACGGTAATCACGAACCTTCTGACTGTGCCTCCTAACGTTGCAGGATTCTTGGTTCTCCTCGCAGCTACCTGGAGCTCCGATCGCAACAGAGAAAGAACACTGCATATTGTTGGCAGTCTGTCCACCAGTCTTGTTGGCCTCCTCATCCTCGCCATTATTGATGCTGAGGCTCACATTGGAGTGGCTTATTTTGCCTGTTTCATGCTGTGTGCTGGGGCATATATCCCAAGTTGTCTAGTTCACAGCTGGCACAACAACAACAATCTCAGTGAGAACTCACGAGCAGCCACGACTGGTCTTCTTGTAGGTCTTGGTAATCTTGGTGGTATTCTCTCGGCTGGAACGTTCAGAACAACTTACGCACCTCGCTATGCACCAACTTTAATGGGAACGGCTGCTTGCAATGTTACCTGCATTATTTTCACATTGGGACTGGGATTCTGGATGAGGAAGCAGAATCGTACAAAGAACGAGGCACAGGGTGTTGACCTAAAGGCCGAGGATGTTGCTACTTCCGAAATCACCCATGGGGAACAAGATCCACGTTGGAGGTACTTCGTGTGAGTTTGGGCAACTTGATGGCATAGGGAAATAGTAAAAGATAATTGGGTTGTTTCAGATTAACAAGTCTACAGCAGGACAGTCTAAAAAGATATAGCTTTTAGCCTGAGCGGTGAGTAACTCGGAGCCAAGTCCTTCGGCTCAATGTATACCGAAAACTCAAACCAATAAATCCTCCATCTTCCTTATCACCGCTGTCATGATGTACACCACTGGGAGTGTTGAGTCTATTGTGTGATTAGTTTGTGAAAAAAGAATTTGACTTGAGACTGACCAGTTTGATGCTGAGGAGCAATATCTAGCATCTCCAAACATAAGTGCAAGGAGAACCAATGCCAGTACAGCTCGTCATTCCATTAATTCCATCTCCTGCATACGTCCCAGCCTTCCCATTGCAGACTTTAGCTGGGTTAACTACACTGGTCGTAACCACGCAAACGGGGCCGATAGAGCTGTCAGAGCATGACCCTTGGATGTTCCATATGGCGCATGTCGCCAGAGGTGCAAAGAATGCGAGTATTGCGGTAGTTCGCATAATGATCAATAAATTTAGGGTATAAGAGAGAACAGACAGAATAAAATTATAAGTATCAGTGAAATAGTCGCTTAATGAGTTTTGTAGATAAATATCAACATTGGGAATTTCTTTATTTTATACAACCAAAGCAACTACTCTTACTACATACGATGGGTTACCAAGACTAGGTCTTTCTCTTGGACAAGAGTGAATCATCTTAAACTCGTATTGATCCGTTGCTCGGATCATTTAAGCTTTGTAGCTGCTTCACTACTAATAAGTGTCCCTGACTAGGTAGGTACATACGGTTGCATCGTCTAAAAGCTGGCGTGGAACTAAGCTAAGAACAGACCACTCCTTATTCTGTTTTGACGAATGCAACGAGATCACGATGAAATGAAACTCAATTCAAAAAAGAGCATTTATTATGCCTCAAACAAATAGTTGAAAGACATGTCAAGCCATGTATTTGATGATCAGCCTATGATCCGCCTTCCAGCCGGCATGCCAGCGTTGCCAATTCGTCAGCTGACATCGGGCATGGAAGGTTTACAGGGCCCTTTCTCCGGCAACATCGGAACACATACCCAGGAGACTGGTATAGAACCCTTGAAACCGTTGCTGCAGTGCGCCACGAACTGCATGCCTCAAACGTTCAAGTACTGGCTAATAATAATAAAGTTTTCCATTTCGTTGCTTTGCCCTCTGCAATTCCGAAGATGTTGGGATAATGACATTACCACTTCGTTACACCTCCATCAACAAGAATATCGGAGCCCGTGCAATACCTGGTGATTGGTAAGTATATCTGGCGGTTCAAAAGGCGGTGACAATGACTTACGCGCTGGCATCACTGGCCAGAAAGACACAGGCTCCCTTGATGTCGTCAGGTTCCGCGACACGGCGGTTCATGATCTCGTCCTTCCATCCCTCAATCAAGTCTGGGAATGGTGCTGTCATCGCTGTCTTGACATAGCCAGGGCTGATTGAGTTTACTCGGATCCCATGCTCATGAAGCTCTGCAGCAATCGGCGCAACCATTGCTCTCACCGCACCCTTAGTACCACAGTAAGCTGTCGACCTTTGAGACCGAATAGCCATGTGCGAAGCAATACTAGCCACGAGAATAATACTTCCGCATTTGGTCTTGTTTCCGATCATTGCTTGAGCCGCCAGTTTTGCTGAGAAGTAAACACCTTTAGCATTGACGGCGAATAACTTGTCAAAATCCTCCTCTTCTGTGTCGAGGAAATGCACATTCTTGTTGACCCCTGCGCATGCAACCAGGATGTCTAGTCTGTTGTTGAAGTCTGAAGCCACAGCGGCGAAACCTTCTTTTAGACTCAACAACGCGGTTACATCCACAATGTAAGATTTGATCTGGACCCCATAGCTGGAAATCAGCTGTTCGACATCAGGAGCAGAGGGTTCAATCACGTCGAAAATGGCAACATCGGCACCCGCCTCGGCCAACCCCTGGGCAAACGCGAAACCGCAGCCTCGACCTCCCCCAGTAACGACGGCTAAGCGGCCAGCCAGTGAGAACTGCGAGACAATATAAGCCTATGGTCTGGGAAGATAAATGGCACCAAGAAACTGACCTTTGACATTCTGAGCAAGGGATATGTTGTAAGTCGTTAAGGGAAGGAGTTTCGAAATGGGGAGGAAGCTATACTAGTTACGTGTGTGATGTTCAGCGCAAAAAAGTTCACATAGATGTCAAATCACCTTTGTACTGAATCACGAGACTTGAAGTCTTTCTACGATAGAGTTCCAGAGTCTAGCGGGTCATGATACGACGGACGGGTACCTGATTCGATTTCGCGGAGCCTGTAACCTCGTGCCGCAAACAGAGTTCGAGAATGGGGGTGGGGGTTGCAACAGTCACAAACTCCACTTGTGTGTGATAACGCGTGATACCGCCCACGGGAACTAATCTGATACATACCGACCAGGGAGTAAGTGGGGGTAGGTTCCATTCCCTAGTACTGTAACACGAGACCCCGCGTTTTGAGAGTATCTCTGAGATCAAGTTATATGGCAGCAAACCTGTCTGAGTTGTAAAGAGTTGCAGTGAATAGTGTATTTTCTAGGTATATCATATCACCTTTTGAGAAAGCCTTATACAAAATGGGCAAAAAGAAAGTTTTGGTCTGGTAAGCATTGCAATCAGCCAATGAACTTGTCGCTAATCAGGGTACCAGCTATGGTGTGGATATCGATGCCGTAGCCGGTTGGCTAGGATCATACGGAGGCGAAGACAGCACAAGCGACATTAGCAGAGGTCAGCAAAACAATGCACATAATACTTCAATACTGATTCTTTAGGCAACAGGCCTCTGGGCGGGCACAATTGGCACTCGGCGCTTGTTGAAGCTATTTGACAAGTACAACATCAAGGCCTCGTGGTTCATCCCTGGACACAGTCTGGAAACATTTCCAGAAGAGTGCGCTATGGTCCGAGATGCTGGACATGAAATAGGTGTAAGTAACATATTGTGCCAATAATCGGCATTCCGCTAAGCGACAGCAGCTACATGGCTACAGCCACGAAAACCCTGTGGACATGACTTTCGAGCAGCAAAAAGATGTTTTGCACAAGACATGGAAGTTACTCACCGACTTCTGCGGAAAGCCCCCCAAAGGAAGTGTGGCGCCTTGGTGGGAGACAAGCGAAGAAGGTACCGAGTTGATGCTTAGCTACGGAATTGAGTATGACCACTCAATGTCTCATCACGACTGTCAGGCATACTGGCTGCGGACAGGCGACTCATGGACCAAGATTGATTACACCAAGAAGGCCGAGGAGTGGATGAAGCCATTGAAACAAGGCAAAGAGACAGGCATGGTCGAAATACCTGGCTCTTGGTATATAGATGACCTACCGCCCATGATGTTCATTAAGAACTCTCCAAACTCACATGGATGGGTGAACCCGAGGTAAGACATTCCAGAAGCGAGATAATTACCTGCACTGACAATAGATCCAGAGATGTTGAAGATATCTGGAAAGACCACTTCGATTACTTCTACCGGGAATATGGTCAGTCAATTGCCGGGGTGATGAGTATTATTTTTCAGTTGACCAATACTGTTTTAGACGAATTCATCTTCCCTATGACTATCCACCCTGATGTCTCAGGCAGACCACACGTTCTCCTGATGCACGAACGCATCATCGAGCACATCAACAAGCATGAAGGTGTCGAGTGGGTCACTATGGCAGAGGTCAGTTGCATCTGATTCCTAGTGCGCTCAATAAAATCCATGGCGCTGACGTTTACCAGATGAGCGATTATTTCAAGAGCAAGAACCCTGCCCCAGAAGGCGCTCTCATGCCGGCTAGCCACGAGGAAGTAATGAAGAAGTTTCAAGAAACAACGTGAAAGCAGTTAAACCATGGGTCATTGGGTAGTTTATGCGCATAGAGAGAACGAAGCCGAGTAATGAAGTCTATTAGTCAGGAAATCCTCCTTACCATTATTTGCGATTCTTCATAGTTCAACAAGTCTTTTCATTGGAATCTGTCGACACGACGAAGAACCAACCCCCCAACAGACTATAACGCCAAGCAACACAATGTTTAAAGACGTCACACCACGTAATATGTCACAGAAACATACTTCAGGTAGCATAGCAATTCCCACACAATAGATACACTTTATAGAATAGAAGTTTACTTTAGATACTTAGGTTACTGGGTGCCAGAGGAGTTCAGTCCCTCACAATAGATAAGGGACGACATGGTCTCGCTTATAAATGAGCTACATGGGAGGACCTGCGACCAATTAAAGTTATATCAACAAGAGGTCGTGACTCTCCCCCCGAAATCCTCTTCTGGGGGTCCACACTTCCGAGATCAGGAGTTTTTAATCCTGTAGCCACTATTCAAGGCAGTGGCGATCATTCTTTCGGAAGACGACTTCAACGTTCGTGTAACAGATATGGGAAAGTTGCCAGTCTTCATTACTCTGACAGGGAAAGGGGGCGGGTTAAGTCAACAGCTGAACTTCAAATCCATCAGTCACCATATAAGAAAATTCATATCAGATACAGCAGTTCATGTGCCTCTGAACATAGCTATTGACTTTATCACCACTCAGAATCAACGAGAAATTGCTGCTTTTGGCCATCAGCCTGACCCGTTGAAGTCAACGCTGGGATTTCGAAACGGACTATGTCTACCTCCCGAAGACCTGGCTCTCGTTGTGGGTTCCCTTGGTGGAGGAGATGAACCAATTGAGGGGCCAAGCTCAACTTGGGTCGATACTGCGATTCATACTGGATGGCCTAGAGTCAACGCCTTCGACGCTGCGAGTGTCTATCAGCATGAAGAAACACGCGAGCGATGGGCGATGCTTCGAGAAGTCGCTGGTGTCAGTCTTGACTTTGCCAGGATTTATCGCCGAAACAGCATATGATCGGGAGATACGTGACGAAAACATGGAAAGAAGTTAGAACATGCTCAAAAAGGGAAGTCTAAGATTAAAACTTCAAATGTTCTAGATGCCACACAGAAGATATATTCCTCCAACTAACCTGTATGCCTCCTCTGTTATTAACTCGCTTCGGTGCATGATCTGCTTCTAACTAAGGCTACCAAGTCTATGTTAATGACTGAGAGTATCGGGGTTGCAGCAGCTTTTTCACAACGCGATCAATTACCTCCGCAGCCCCAAGCACTTTCTCCTCTTCAAGTTTCCGTCCGACGATTTGCAGCCCAATTGGGAGATTCATCGCAGCCATCTCGTCTTTATCCTTGTTCCAGAGCCCCTGGTTCCATTCATCCTCAGCTTCTCGAGCAGGATACGAGAACGGTATGTCAACATCCCCTGGCTTTATTGTACCGCCAGGTATCACCATCGCGGTATAGTCAAGGACATTCCATACCTTCGTATAGCCAACCCAACCGCATCCACCATGTCGAACAGCGGTGTGAGGCATGGTGGGCATGAGAAGGACGTCGGCCTTTCTGCCAGTGGCGGACCGGATCGAATTCCACTTCTCCAGGTAACCCTGCTGAAGATCCCACTTCTTCTTGTTGAGCTTCCAATATTCGTACACCGAAATTGCTTTGCCGCGGTTGACAAGTCGCTTCACGTGAGAAATGAATGGTTCTCCAGCCTTTGATACATCTTGACGGATATCCTCACCACCATCAGCGGTATAAAACATATCCTACTGCAATGTCAATCAAAAAGATCCTGCGTTCGACATCAGGAATGTTACCATAGTTCTTATACACTGCTCATGAAGTTCAGTATTCCACTCCACAATCTCGTGACCTTCCAGCTTCAAAGCTTCAACTGCATCTTGCAAGGCTCGGGTTATCGGTGGATGGGGACGAACAACCCCATCGTCCATCAGAACACCGATAGTAAGTGGGCGGCTATGCATTTCTTCGTATAAATGGCCTCGCCAAGGAAGCGGAGCACAGCGTGCATCATGATCCCATGGGTTTGACTCGATTAGGCTGTGCATGGCATATTTGATCATGCCAAAGTCTCGTGCCATTGGACCAATTGACGATGGGACATGTTCTTGTCCCTCTGTGGAAACAGGAACGCCTTGGTAAGGTAGTCTTGCGCTCTGGTGATTAATTAGTGGGATAATGGCTCATTCAAGATCAATGAACAACTTACACTCGGCTTCAATCCATATATGCCCATCATGTGACTTGGGATGCGAATGCTCCCACCAACATCCGTACCCCATCCGAGCATAGAGGCACCACAAGAAATTAGGACGGCTTCACCACCTGTAGAGCCACCTGGTGTGTAGTCCTTGCTCATGGGATTGGTAGTCAATCCCCATAGGGGATTCTCTGTCTCGCACCACTAAATTCCAGTAAGCCAAAGTGCTCAACCTGAAGTATGATTGAGATTAGTCGCCCACCATGATGCTTTGAGGCAAGTTCGACTTTGCGAGAACGATAGCCCCTAGTGATTTGAGCATCTTTACCAGTACGGCATCGTCACGAGCTGGATCAAAGGACCGTCCAACATAACCTAGAGTGCTATCGTAGCCCTTGATATTGAACTGGTCCTTGAGAGTAACTACGACGCCATGTAGAGGTCCTATCGGCTGTTTGTTGCTGATCATGTAAGTATCAAGCTCTTCAGCTTGTTGAAAAGCATTTTCGAAAGCAACTTCTGTCAGACTGGAGTAAAATTAGCCCTTGACACATCAATTTCTAGGTTGAATCTTACCAGTTGGTCTATATTATGTTAGTTGTGGTTAGAAAGAATAGCATTTATCGCATCGCCGCTCACCAAAACATACCTGTTGATGGACCAGGATCGCCCTGTACATAAATACATTAGATATTTGTAATAAGGCTTATACCAGCATCGATTGCGCACCTTTGTACCAATCCTTGCACAACCGTTTTGCATGTCAGCTGCCCTTTTGATATCAGGCTCAAAGTCTGGGTTGCATTGGCAAGATTGTCGATATCGACATCTTGTAACTTTGTGTCATTCTCAAGTTCGAGCAAAGCCTTGGATAAAATGTCGTTTTGTTGTTGTTTCTTACGCTGAACTGTCGACTGCCAAGGCAGAGGCTCGGGATCAATCGAACCAGGAGCCATTGTCCTAACTTGGCAGAGAATTGTCCAACAAGCCAATAAAATCCTCTTGTGGCTATAATAGCACGAGTCCTTTTCTGTACCAGAAAAGAGAGAGAAGTCTTGATCTGCAGAACGACCCCATCCTTGAATATACCTTGCCAACCCCGCGCCTATGCCGATAAAAGTAGATTTTAGTCGAATCATAGCCGATTTCAAACCCGAACCGCCGAGATAACGATAGCCAAAGGCGGTTGAGAATCGGGAGTGGGGGTGGACTCGGCGCTAGCTTACTGATGACAGAGACCAACTGATCGAATGATGGTGCTGCTACATTCTCCTCGACAGATGAGACGACCTTTGACGGAAGACGCCGCAAGAACGTCTTTAAGTGTCTGTTAGTAAGAACCGGCTTGATTAATATATCCAAGAGGTAAATGTGTTGACGAGATCAATTGTTACACTGCCAAACACCATCGACATCATTCATCATTCGGCACAGTACCCGTCTCTAACACTATTAACCTTTTGCCCCACATGGCCATTCCGACAAGCACAGATGGTCATAGCAACGGATATCACGATGCTGATGTCCATGATGTCTGCGTTGTTGGAGCTGGCCCTGCAGGCCTCATGTTGAGGTAAGCTGCTGAATTAATGTTCGCCTTCTTTCCGTACTGACGATTTCTCCAGTGTTGTGTTGGCAAAGCTTGGTCTCTCAGTCAAGGTTGTCGATGAGAGGCCCGATCAGACAACCGTGGGTCGTGCTGACGGTATCCAACCAAAGACCATTGAGACGTTGCAAATGCTGCGAATTGGTGATGATCTTGTACAAACAGGTGTCAAAGTTCATGACATTTGCATGTGGCGGGGTTCACCAACGGAAGGACTTCGCCGTACAGGACGTGAAGTTCACTATCCATCCTCAGTGGTAGACGTGCTACATCCTTACATCCTGTTGTGCCATCAAGGTATGATGGAAGGCACCTTTATCAACGATCTGCGAAAAAGTGGTGTTGAAGTCACTCGCAGTCACACTTTTAGAGGCGTAGCAAACTCTTCCGATCATCTCCAGATCGAATGCGACAAAGATGGTGAAACACGTACTGCTATTCCGGCCAGATACCTAGTTGGGTGTGATGGTGCTCGCTCAGCAGTACGGAACGCCATTCCGGGCGCTGCCTCCCAAGGGACTCCTCACAATTCTGTTTGGGGGGTTTTGGATGGAGAGTTAGATACCGACTTCCCTGACATTTGGAGCAAGACCGTCATCTTTTCTGAGGAACACGGATCAGTCCTTCTTATCCCACGTGAACGGAATATGACCCGACTTTACATCGAGATGAAGAGTTCGGTCACTTCGAAGGGCCTCGGTCAGGAGTTTGTCATGGAGCAGGCACGTCTTATCATGGCCCCATACACGGTCAACTGGACATCAGTGGAGTGGTTTGGCAACTATCAAGTATCTCAACGCTTCGCAACGCGGTTCTTGGACCCGACTCAGCGGATATTCATCGCTGGAGATGCCAGTCATACGCACAGTCCAAAGGCTGCACAGGGAATGAACACCAGTGTCCATGACTCTTGGAACTTGGGCTGGAAGCTCAACCTTGCCGCACGTAACTTTGCCAAGGACGGTGTTCTTCTACAATCTTACGAGCAAGAACGAAAGAAGATTGCCGAAGATCTCATCAACTTTGACCTTGAACACGCCAATGAGATCGCTGGAGGTGACTCCAAGAGACTCGCTGAGAATTTCCGAAAGAACACACGCTTCATCTCTGGAGTGGGGGTCGAGTATGGTCCCAATGAGCTGAACCATTCTCTAGATGCCGCTCCTAGTGGCGATGCTAAACCAGGCTGCAATCTCCCGCAAGCAAAGGTTACGCGCTACATAGATGCTTGCCCAGTTGATGTTCAGCTCGATGTCCCGATTCTCGGTCAGTTCCGAGTCTATGTAGTCGCTCCGAATCTTACAGGGCATCAAGAGAGTGGCTTCATCAAAGCCTTTGATGAGTCTATCTCAACCCCAACCTCGTTTGTATTCCAGCTTGGCAAGTCAGCGCAGGCTTCATACCAGGAGAAGCCTCGTGCCAGCCGAGCCGATGATGTTTACGTGCGACCAGAACGGTACACAACAGTTAATCAATTAATCACATTTGCTCTTCTCAGTAAGTGATATCTGCTCGATCGTCACATTATCATAGCCACTAACTCTGGAATCCTTTACAGCCTCTACAGATAAGAATGAGTTTGAGCTCTCAGACTTGCCTCCCACATTTTCCAGGAGTAGGTGGACGGTGTATCTGGATGACGCGGCACACTTGGATACCAAGCGAATCTCGTGCACAGAGAAGTGGCTTGGCTCTGTCGATAGTGGAGAGGTCTCAATTCTTGTGGTAAGACCAGATGGCTATGTCGGTGCCATTCGGCGTATCAAGAATGCTAGTGTCGAGGATGGCGCAGCGGCGGCGAGTTGGCTCGATTCGTACTTTGGAGGCTTTTTGCAGATTCCCTCTGTTTAAACGTGGATGTGATGGGAAGGGACTTGATGGAAAGCCTGTATGAATCATTTTGTGCTATGAGGCAACATTGGAACGAAGTTAGGCGCCTGAAACTTCACTGTCTAGGTTGAGACGATGCGCAATAATCACAGGATCAGACTGCAAGGGACGTTTAGTGAATTGTATCCCTTGATCGTAATACTTTGGTGAATGTATGTTCAACTCTCCATGTCAGACACGTTCGCATTGTAAACGGGAGATGAGTCGATTCACCACTGGCCCAAGGTAAGCATCGAGTCCAGGCCTAGACTCGCCGATGAGTATTGAATCACTCGCTACTGGTTTCTAGAGTCCTCTACAGCAGTAGTGCTCGAGTTATCCGACTCGATCAGACCAAGTTCAGACAGAGCCAGGCCTCGACCATTGATAGCGGGCACCAATTATCTGATCAGATTAACCCCATTTATCCCAAATCCTATAGATTAAACTCTCAAGCAGCAGGTATAATCCGGGGAAAGTGGGGGTTTGGATGTCAGCAGGGTGAGTTTGAACCGATAAGATAGGTAGATAGCCGTAGCGTAGCATACGCGTTGTCTTGGCGTGATCCTGTTGCTGGCCTAGCGGATGGTAAGGTTACGGCTGGGTTCAGGGTGTGCATTGACTCGTATTTGGCCGAGCAGCGATTAGTTATCTTCTCTATCTCTCTCATCACAAAAGGGGAGAACTCGACTCTGTCCAGTGGCCCATGGGTGATAAATACATGAGTCGACACCGGTTGATATCTCCAGTCTCTAAGCCTGCTCTCTCAGCTTTAACGTCTTGACTCCTTTTCACAAATCATCACCATGGCTTCAAACAATGCAGACGATATTGCCGAGAAGGCCACTGGAGCCAAGCTTCAACAGAGTCCAAGTGCAACTTCTTACCGTCTCGGCGATCACAAGCCAGTCGAGGACAGTGCTGTCCGCGATTTCTACGGGAGTGCTGTCAACGAGTCGTACCGGTTGAAGTCTGAACTTGTTGCCCGCCATCTCTCAGAGATTGGCACTGGAAAGTGAGTATTTGACAATTCACCTGGGTAATTATTTCTGTGCTAACAGTAACCCTTCTAGATTCCAGTGGATTCTCTTCGTCGTCAACGGCTGCGGTTGGATGGTCGATAACTTCTGGTCCCAAGGCATCACCGCCGTTCGCCCCCCGATCATGAACGAATTCGACGATGTAACTCGAATCAGCTTCAGTTCAGTGGCTTACTACGTTGGACTTATTGTTGGAGCTTTCTTTTGGGGTCTCCTCCTGCTCGCTCTCTTGTCATGGGTATACCTAACCCAGTCCAAGGCATTAGCGGAATGCGTTGCTGTCAACACCCAATCTATCTTCTGACCCATTAGCCATTCTGTCAATTCCGATAGAGTGACGTCATATTCATCATCAGACGCGAATTGAACAGCCATAACAAGCGGTCCCAACATGTGTTTATCCAGCACCTCTGGTATTCGGCCAGGAAGAAATTCCCAAGGCCATTGGCCGCATGCCTTGTGAATTTGACGCAGTTGTTTGCAGACTGCCCGAGAACTGCGATTATAAGGCTCAGGGATAGCAATTCTATGAGATGTAGAAGGGCCAGGGGGTGCCCTTGGGCATGGGTTGGCCATGTTGAACTTGACCGCCGATGAGGGTGACCTGCCTGACGTGAGCGGGGTGGAAAAGTGTCTTGTCTTATCTTATCTTATCACCCGGCGGATCTTAATTCCGGCCCAGTCTTTCCAGAGTATCTTCAAGATTACAATCGCTTACCACGAGTGCCAGCACCATATTGCTCTCCAATTCCACCGTATCCCCGGGCCCAAGCTCCCTCACCCCTGACTAATCAAGATCAGAATCACGAACTGTTAGGACCCCTCAGCAGGGTCCTTAAATTTCAAGCATTTATTATTAGAACACTACCCTAGACCTTCATTAAACTGTATCATGGAATGATCCTAATTAGGTACGAGTCATTTTCCATCCTAAAGATATTGCATGCGTCTCAGCGACTGCAGTCACAGTGACAGATCAGCCACTTTTGAAAGGGTTGTACTGACTGGTGGCTAAAAGGGGCTCTATTCACTTAAAATTGACAGTATAACGTGTAATGAAGAACCAAGCCAGATAGCAATAATGAAAAGGCTTTTCGACTGGTCTGGAACACTGAATATGGCAATATTATATCCTTACCAAAAAGAATTGATGGCGTGTCCACCTTCTTCACCTAGTAATACAATGACCCTGCTTGTCGCGCGGCTCTCATATGTGTACCAGGAGCTGTTCTGCGGTAGTGAAAAAAGGTGACTATGAGACTTGGAGCATGCAGTTAATTTTGCACCATTCTTGTTCACTTTTTGACGGCATTTCCCGGATCCATACCATGTTAAACAAATAAAAGAATTGATTTCATGCAATTTAGAGACTGCCCTTTAACCTGAAGTAACTGAACAACAGATCAATTCTCCAGGATAGCCACGTACATAGCTTCCATCCATCGAGCCGAAGATGTTGTATCAACACCATATACAATACTGCCGTTATCCAACCCGCCCTGATCCTGGCACTTTGCATGGAAACGGCCCCTATCGCTCACATTTATGTCGAGCCCTCGAATACCCGTCATGATGGATACGGGAGTCTTGCCTCCAAAGTCAGGCTCCCAGGAGTTTAACTTTCCTTTCGTCGCTTCCGCATCACTGAAGCTGGTTGTTTCAGTCTTGACCTTCACACCATCCCCAGACGTTGCCAGCGTGTTTACCGCCGTTACACGTCTCGATGACTAGCTTGAATCCCGTGGTAGTTAGGTCTTCGACACGTGCCCGCAACCTCGCATCGGGCTTAGCATTAGAACTGCCACTGTAGTCCAATGTCATGCACCATATAGCTGGTGTGGCTGGCATTGTCTTGTATGGCTTATCAAAAGTTACCTGGAAGGTTCCAGCTCCGTTTTCTGCGTTATCTTGTATCTCTTTCTCGAAATCGTGGCTTCCGGTATTGAAGTTGACTTCGTTGTTGGGAAGTGTTAAACAAGAGTAATTTAGCTCCAACAGTTCAGCCCAATTACTTGGAATGGCAGCCGTAATAGTAAGATCGCTTTTGGTGATCGTCGGACCGCCCGACAAGTCCCATGATGGTGGCCTTGGGCTTGTTTCTAACCCTCTGGCTTCACTGAAGGCAAAGAGGACTCAGGGAATTACCGCATATGAGATTCCAAAGCGAGCTTTGTGGGTTCTCAAGTCAGTACTCTTAGTCTGTCCTATTTGCTCGTCAAGATCCTGCGGTCGGCTTTGAGGAAATTCGTAGTCAAGAATGGAGCCTCTCACAGGATATCATCCCAGATAAGACCAAGCCGCGATATTTCATCGACCCCATTACGACCAAAGAATCCCTTCAGAGTCCCCCTTCAGAGGACAGTCGATAGTGGTGTAGGTGATATCCTTGTACTCGTACCCGTCCTTCATTGCTGAACGGTCGTCTGTTGGCTTACTCTCACTAGACTCTGCTAGCATGTTGCGGCCGCGGTTCGTATACAGCCTGATACCTAGCAGTCGGCGAGTTTTGGCCGAAACCCACACTCCAGACTCAATAATGCAAGTGGTGATTCTCTCACTGGGTTCAAAAGATCCAAGTTGGAATATCTGCCCAGCTAAAGACTATCAGTAGGTCAATAGTTAGCAAATACCTTGCTCAAACCGTTCGTGTTCTCTGCATCCAGCAGTTCAACTTACTCGACCTCGAAGGCTCGAATCACGCCCTGCGATACCTTGAACTCGATGAACTTGATATGCCAGTCGTCACGAACGAATTCCAAATTGTTGAATGGAGCCATGTTGTCTGTTCCACCCACAGCTGCCGTGGCTTCTAGATGTTCTCCAATGGATGGATAAAGCTCCATGACCTTGGAAAATTCTGCGACGTCGTTCGGTTCCATCGCCTCAGTCTCAGCGTATAGTGGTGTCGCGCCTTCTTGTGCCTTCAGGTCTTTCACCCGCTCTTTTTCGCTTTGGGCCTTTGCCATGATGCGACGACCGTTAAGAGGAATTTGCTTTAGACGCAGTCTCACAGGGATTTCCACAACTGGTAAACGGGACTCCAATATAGTCGGAGAATGGAAAGGCTCTTGGTGATCCTCATCAGTGGCAAGTTTGGGGTCTGCGTCAATAGCATCGACTTCGTTAACAAAGCGGAGCATTTGACGACGAATCACTTTGCGGGCCTCATCAAGACCCGCAACACTAGCATCAAATAGAGATTTGTTGTCAACAAGCGGGTCGAAGCCCTCCTATTTGGTGCTCTGTACGGAGTAGTAGTTAGAAGATGCCCCTGCTTATTTGGATTTTCAGCGCCATCGCGTACGGCGACCTGGTCCCACAAAATGATCATGGTTTTTTGACCAATCTGGAATATCTGGTCTGATAGCTTCTTGTAAAGCGCCTTGTAGGACATAAAACAGTCCATAAGAACATTGGTGTAGATCTGGGGATTGTCGTATTGCAGTTTAGAATAAGCTGCTGGCTGTATGATGATAAAGCTCCTCAGATTCTCATACTTAGTTAAGATAGCCTATGTCCTCTGAGGGAATTCTGCAACAAGGTCTGGGGATCGTGCAGCCGCCTGCATGAGGCTTTTGATATCCCACTGCTGCTCTAGTGGTTTGATATGTCCGCCTCCCCACCAGCTGACCTGGATCGTGGTCTCGGTATTGGACTCGATATTCTCGCGCACGATACCGACGTTGGCTTCTATTTGCAGGCGATTTAAGTTAAATTGTCTACTAAAATGGGTTAGTAGGGTTAATCGATTTGGCTTTCATGGCTTTAGCTTACGCTAAGTTGTAAATATCGCTGTGGGATTCTTCGCCTATTTACTTATCTCCTTATTCCCACTCAGTATTTAATGAAGCCTTACTATTTAGACTGACTGATTCCTTCCTTATGAGCCAACTGAGCATTAATCCACTTTGTAGCAGTAACCTTTGTAACAGCTGCCTTGTGTCTCTTGTTGGTAATTATGTCTTCCCTCCAAAGCCATCCCAATCCGGCTGCCGCCCCGGGTCCGAACATGACAACTGTGCAGGTAGCATACGTACTAATTTTGAGCCAGTTTGTCTGGAGCATCCCAGCGTGCTTCATATCCCAGAAGAGACAGCCCAGCCAGATGAACGTGGCTGTAAACAGGAATGCCTCGTCGAATTTCAAGAACTCTCGCATAAAAGCTGTTAAATCGGAGGTGGCAAGAGGCAATATGCTTGGGAAGAAAATAGCCGCTCCACCGTATGGGGCGGTAGACCACGCCCAGATCCAGACACATGCGGAGAGACCAACTAATGTGCCGATGGTGAAGCGAATTACTGGCAAGTCACGCTTTGGGGCGTTGATCCTGTCGTGCATCATTGTATCAGAAAAGGCGTTGGAAAGGATAAAAGTCGTGATGGCAATCCAGATAGGAAACATTTTCCAGACGAACAGCCACGATTGGCGACCAAGTGGTGTTGGCCAAAACATCATCGCGTAAAATGGAATGTAATAGGTGAGAATCATTACAGGCAGGATACCCAGGGTGTGGTTCATCCTGGTGAGCCTCATGTCAGTCGCTTTGAAGTTTTCAATAGGCGAGCTGACATAATGCAAAATGTAATACAGGGGGCTTAGAATACCGATTCCGCGGACTTGGCCCAGTAGGGTAAACAGAGATGGTCTGCAGAAGAGTTAGCCACGGTTCAGAATTTGTAGGAGAAGCATACATTTGAGCCGGAGTCAAAGCATTATTCCGGCGGTTCGACTCGATAGCCCATATGGCGATAATGACCCCATAGTCAGTTAGGAAAGACACGAGCTGCTTTCGAGCTACTGTATCATGTCCGGATACGATTGGCATGAAGAACATGTTGATTGGTACCCATCTAGTGAATATGCTTAATTAGCAACGTCAGTCGAATGGGAGACTTGGACAAAACCTACAAAGTGTCGAGCCAGTTGATGTTATAAAAAGCCTGTTGGATGGGAACCGGATCGGTATCTGCCGATATCCTGCCAGTCTCAAGCATCTGCAATTGCCACGGAACTGCTTTGTTGACGTCCAATACCCTTCTGGCAAGATAAAAGAGGCCAAGCATGGGTAATGCTACTAGGGCCCTCTTAATCTTGCTTTCCTTCTTATCCTCACCCTGGGTTGGATTGAAGGGCATAGTTCCACCTAGAGACGCTTTTGGCGGAGGAAGATATTCCAGCATAGGAGCACCGATGAACATGTTGCTCGCCATGTCCTGTAGGAAATCGCCCAATCTAGGTAACAAGAGCCGAAAAAAGACACGCTCGAGCGTTCCCTGAAGAACTTGCAGACGTGCAAGTTTACCAGAAATATCAACGATAGACGCGGCCCTCCTCTCTCGGCTGTTCTGATATCCATTAAGGCATTTTTTAACCTCATTCTCTGGTGGAGGTACTTCACGATGTTCGTCAACCATGGCCTTGATCGAATTAGCCAACGCCGCCGCACTTTCGATCGCAGCATTCCCCCCAGCTGCTAAATTGGGAGTCATCTTGTGAATACTATCTCCCAGGCAGGCGATTCGTCCACTAGTCCAGATTTTGAACTTTGCTTCTTCCAAGGCAACAAGCCGGAATGAGATAGTCTTCTCCCACAAGTCTGAGAACTTGAGGTCAGGTCGAATATACATATCTCCATGTTGAATGGCGAATTTTTCCGCCTCTGTCTGGCTGTAATGTGGGATGTCTCTGAATTGGTACACCGCTTTCAGTCTCTCGAAGACGAAGTAGTAGACTCTTCCGTTCTTGCCGGCAATCGTGAGAGTACTTCTGCCGTTATTGTATCCAATATCAAAGTCTCCTGCCTCGAGGAGCTGGACACCGGACGCGATGCCGAAGAGGCACTGGTACTCAGCGAACATAGCTGTGGAGCGTCAGAATCTAGTCCAAATTCGAGAAAACAGACTGGCCTCAAAGGCACAGAAAGCAGACAGCCCAAGACAAAACTTACCGTTCTCGTCATGCCTCACAAGCTCTGGCTGTATCGGTTTAGCCAGCTTCCATAACTCCTGTCGGGCCCTGCTCCTGACGCCGTCTGCGCCGGCGAGAATATCTCCCCTAAACGAAGAATTATCATCACATCTTACAATGACTCCATGTGATTGATGCTCAATATCCACGATGTACTTGTTCAGCAAGACTTTTCCCTTGTCCTGGATGTTCTCAAATAGGGTTTGGAGAAGTATTTGGCGATCTCCCCATAAGAAGTCATAACCCGTCCTGCAGCAGCACGATTAAATCTAGTAGCTCTGAGAAATCACTTAATTACTCACCTCGCCAATCCGAGCCTACACACATCAGTTCGCGGGCAGACTAAGCGCCCTTGATCGTCACGTTGTGCCATCCATATAAGCGGCTCCTATGCTATGTTAAAATAACAAAACACAAGCATCCCCTGTCGTTTGCGCACCGTGCTTTTGAATAGCTTACTATAAATTCCGAGTTGATCGAGGATCTTGATTACCCGGGTTAGGTTCAGACACATTGACATCTACATCACAGAATATTGGAGAAGGGGAGAAGTGGGCGGAGCTTACACGACAGCCGTTTGGACCTATGCCAATAGACGCACCGACTTGAGGAGCAACCGTGTCTCGGCGCTCTAGCAGCACATAATCGATCCTAGCTTGCTAGTATATTATCAGTAATTTTCCTCTCAATTTCCCAGCGTATAGATCATACCTCAAGCGCATTGGCAAGTGTAAGACCAGCGACACCGCCTCCAGCGATAATAACCCGGAAACCCGTTTGATCAGGCATAGTCAAGATATGAGCCAGATAAGCAATCTGACTCAGGTAGCTGTGATGGTGGATGATCAGGCTATTGAGGATGGATTGTATGACTTTATGTACGATGCTGCGCGCAATCCTTGACGTATTGTGGTATAGTGCCTAAGATGTGAGCTAGATGTGTTGTTTGCAGCTGACCTGTGGCCGAAAGCTTATCTCCACCCAGCATAACTTAGGCGCATTGCTACGTGAGAAAGAGAGTTTGTAGTGGCTAACTGCCTCAGACCGGCAAAACTTTATTATAAGAGATATTAACAACTCGATTCACATGCTCGTAATTCGAATTGGGTATGGCGGCGGCGCAAATCGTATGCTTAAGGTAGAATGGCTTGTTGTTACCATATTGCAGCAGCGCCCTGATTCCTTTGTCTTAGCTGTTGCATAATCGTAACGAGGTAAGACGCGCGGTCAGTGTCAGCTCTCAGCCAGATTCAACTCTAAATAACACTTCTCAAAACACACTTCAGGCAGCATACCAACTACCTACACATTAGCCCAAGATAAGCTTTTCAGCTTCTCATCTGATCAGGTCTCACGCAGACAATCACATAATCGTAAAGCAGCAGCGCCATCACTTCTTTGCCGTTCCTCTAGTTTTCAGCTGCAGCCTTTATTTACGAAACATTATTTCACATGCCTAGTAGAAGCATTGAATGCATACTCGTATGGATACATGGGAGAGCTAGGCCAGCCACATTCAAGCCCGCCTAATAACTCTCCGTGCCTACACGGCGATACCTCCTCCGCAGCTCTTCCCGAGCTGGAAATTCTATGCACTGGGTAGCTACGAACACGTCGACAAAGGCGGGGTTAACCGTGGAAAAAGAGTTAATCAACTGTGGCTTTAACAGTCGTATACGGTGAGTTACGTAACTGCCAGTCAGTTCAGGCTACTCTATAGATGGCAGTAACTTGGTGGTTATATAAGTAATAATGTAAAGGTTGGCAACTAAAACTGGCTGCAGAGGATGGTAATAAATAGCATAGGTAAATCTTACATACAATTAAGCCAGTTTTTGATTGTTATAGTTCTTTTCTAAGCCTAAATACTTTAGTAAGGAAAAGCTATTTTTAGTAACTTGTCTACTTAGACTGTGGGGTATTCTAAACCCGGATCTTGTCTGACAGGACGGGACAACAGACTGCTCAAGGAAAAGTGGGACGAGCCAGATTACAGTGCCCTTTATGGCGCCATGACCGAAGGATTTCCAGACCTCATCCTCGCCTCGGTCAACGGCAGTACCGTCTCCCAGAATGCGCACACCTTCTACAAAGCCCTCACACGGCTGATTACACACGCCGTCAAAGAAACTCTCGGGCGATCATAGAATTCAGATAGGGCAACTGTCGAAGTCGCAAAGAGCTCTGAGGATGCATGGCCACTGGAGATTGCCAAGCAATCGCGCTGATTTTCGGCTTTTCCTACTTGCACTCCGGGATATCTGACTGGCGAAAGTCTTGTTCAGCAGCAAGGCAATGCCACTGGAGGGGAGGAATATAAGATGGCCAATAGGTCCTACTAGGGAGAAGGTATTCTTAGTTTCCAGGAAGTTATCTATATATAGATAGAGGAGGGGAATCTGAACGGTTTAGTAATTAAGTAATAATTGCCCCTTATATAGATAAACTAACAGCTACTAGTATTTCAGTGATGGCAATTAAACAAGTATAAGAAAGACACTTCCTAAACATTTATCCCTAACGACTTAGTCGCTCACTGTAGACCTCTGCAAGGATACCATCCTTCTTGGCAATATCTGCCACTCCAGTCCGGTCTTTGAAAACACTATCCATTTCCTCAAGAGACTTTCCATTAGTTTCGGGCACACTGAACCAGACCCACACAAAAGACAAAAGACAAAACGCAGCAAAGAAGACATAGGCACCGAAGCCTGTTTCGCGGACAAGAGGTGGCGTGATAAGGCCAATGACGAAGTTGTTAAGCCAGTCTGACGTGGTTAGTAGTTGGCCACTTAATGAGACTGAGAAGCTTACTTGAACAAGTGGAAATTGCCACTCCCTTTGCTCTGAGAGACGACGGAAAGACTTCAGCTGGCATGGCCCAAGGAACAGGTCCCCAAGAAGCACCGAAGGCAAGCATGTAAAATAGAAGGAAGGCGACACTTGTCCAACCCTCAGCAGTATGACTAGGCCAATCATTGGAAAACCTGCCTACCAGGACAGCAATAATGAGATGCGGAACAAACATCAAGAAGCTACCCCAGAGGAGGATGCCTCGGCGACCGAAACGATCCATGGTCCATAAACTAGATAGAACACCAATTAACTGCGTCACGTTGAGGACCCCTGACATAATGAGTTGCATGTCAAAGTCGAGGCCCATAGTGCCGAACAGTGTTGGTGAATAATAGATCAGAGCGTTGATGCCAGTGAACTGTTGGAAGAACATGAGACCGGCACCAACAAGAGTTCGACGCCTGCAACCAGCCTTGAAGCAATCTCCCCAGCTGACAAGCTCAAGTCGAATCTTTCCAACAATATCCGTTCTTTGAGTGAGATTAGGGTGTCGCTCACGGAGAACACTTGCTTGGAATCGGGCCTCGGCGATAATGTCCATCCATTCGCGTTGAACTCGGGAGTCGGATTCGGGAAGAGCGCGTAGCTTGGCAAGATTGGATAAGGCTTCTTCCTCGCGATCTTTGGAAGCTAGCCATCGAGGAGAGTATGGTAAGAAAATAGCACCAAAGCCCAATAGCAGACCAGGGAGAATTTGAAGGAGGAATGGTAGTTGCCAAGACCAGTGGCTGGAGATTCCCTGGAGGAGTAGGTATTAATACATAGCATTGCGTGAGGAAAGACTCTGGTTTACCTTTGTCCCGTAGGTTATCCAGAAAGCAACAACAATGCCAATAACAATAGACAGTTCTTCAAAGACTAATAACGCACCCCGTATTTCAGGTGGGGAAATCTCTGCAATGTAGAGAGGCACCACCATGGATAGTCTAACAGATGCGAATGGTTAATGTCAAGGAACATAGTGTGTTCACATTAGATGAACAGAATTAAAGGCTGAACTCACTGTCCAATACCAATGCCACCTATAAAGCGGCCTACAACCAGCATGGCATAGTTGATAGCAGCTGTCTGAAGAGTGGATCCAATCGTAAATACCACAACAGCAACCATCAGTGAACGCTTTCTAGACAACCAGTCAGAGATCCACCCTTGGTTGATGGCACCTATAAACGCCCCGAGTGTGATCATGGCGGTCATGAGGCCCTTCTTGAAGCCTGCACCAGGAGCATTATCCGAGACTTCAGGGAATCGATCGAGAAAATGATCCATGACAAGGGTCACGGAAATGACGCCTTGATCATAGCCAAAGAGGAGGCCACCGATAGCCGAAAAGGCTGCGCAGGCTGCGACGTAGGGAGATGAGAAGAGGCCGCGGAACCCTGGTTTGTCAGCTTGTCACAAGTCATATGGTCACAACGTATGCCGAGGACAGTCCTCGCAAACATGTTAAAGCCTATAAGGGAATCACAACATACCAGAAGGACCATATGGCTCCAAAGAAGTGTTCATGCCAGCGTGCTCCTCTGTAATAGCACCACACTCGTCAAGCTTGTCCTTAACGGCATCGAGTTGCTTATTCATTTTGAAACTGTTGCAAGTAGATTCTGGATGTAGATGAGTAGGAATAACCCTCTCATGGTTCTCAAGGGCGAGAAAGGGCTCTATTATAGTTAGAATCTCGGTCTACTCAGCGACTTACCAACGACAATACGGATAACCAATCAATGTCGGCGGGTTACTTTCGATCTACGGAGTGAAATGGGTTAAACATGGGGTAGTTTGCGGGGAAGCGCGAGTCAGTTCTGTGAGAGTTTTGGGGTAACAGTGGGACAAGTTTCCCCGAAGGAACATCGGAGGATAGCCCCGTTCAGGCTTCATCACGTAGGTTGGTTAACCCTATTCGGGTTAGAGGATCGGAGGTCTTTACCTTCGAAATCAAAAATGGAGCATAGCCCCGACTCTTCGGCTTTTTTTTCCCTTGGAGCAATATCATATAACCGGGGCAACCTGCCCCTCAAGATAATTTACACCTGACATCAACCCAAAATTTGTTCTGAGAGAAAATGAGCACATCTACTGCATGTCTTGTAAGTGAAATGAGGTATATCTATATCGGTAACCATGCCGAGATGCCACTTGCCACTCTGACCATCAATCTTAGGCTTGCAAGAAACAGCATCTCAAATGCGTCTGGGGTCCACAAACTGCTGGAGAAAGTACACAGACATGCCTTCGATGCGCTTCGATGGGCAAGGTTTGCGCCACAGCGCCCGTTTTTCGTTTCAAGCACTCAGCTAGGTATGCCCGCTCCCAGACTTTTCAGTATCGTTGCGATGATTATAGAAGGTTGAGATTTACCGCAGGTCATCTCCAAATCAAGTTTGGGTCCCTTGTTCAAGGCGATGTAAGTAATCAATTTCCATGCAGGCTTCAACTTACGAGCTGCCAAGTACAATTCGTCGATGAGACACCTGATGTTGAAGGTTATTATCTGTTGGACTCGGAGAGTCAAAGCCAATGGCAACAAATCCATGATGACACACTTCAATCTCATAATGAACAACTTACGGATTTTGGGCCTGTTGCCTCTCCAATATCTCACACGCATGCATTTGAGATCTGTAGAGGAGATGGAGCCATTGCAGTAAGCAAGGACAATCCTCGCAATCATGGCCCAATTCCGCACAGTTCGACACTGGGATTGGCCAACGTAGAATCAGTACCCTACCCCTTGACGGAGAACCATGAAGTAAGATTGATGCAATACTATTTGACTTACATGTGCACATGGGTACGGCATTCGATTATCTATTCGGGTTGACGGGCGGTACTGATCTATTGCAGTTCGATCTATGCGACTCCAGACGCCACTTTGCCAACATTGTGCCCCCTCGAGCAGCGTCTTGTCCGACTCTCCTCAATGCTATCTTTGCTCTGTCCTCCAGACATCTCAGCCTCAACGCGCAATATGACCCCTACGCCTCTGATCGGTACCATCAAGCATGTCTCAAGCACTTGACAACAATTTCAAACGACTCTTCAGCCCTCAATGACGATAACCTACTCGCAGCAACTATCCTTCTTCGAACCCTCGAAGAACTAGATGTTCCTCTTATCGGCACCGATCACGAAGGCCACCTGCTAGGAATACAGCTATTTATGAACACTTGTGACTCTACAACGACTCCCAGTAGCCTCCGTTTAGCCTCGTTCTGGATTGGTATGAGACAAGAGGTGACGATGAGTTTTGCCAGTCAAAGGCCAGTCAAGATCAGGCTCGACCATGGATTCATGGATCGGTCTCTCTCTGCAGCTGACGATGATACATGGGCAAACCGCATTATTGTTCATAGTGCAGATGTCATAAACTACTGTTTTGGAAACAACGGTCCAAATCGACATCACTACCAAGAACTGATTGACTATGATCAAGCTTGGCTAAGAGCTCGGCCAGTATCGTGGCTGCCTATTGCCTATAGTGCTTCGAACGAGAGCTTGGGCGAAGCCTTTCCACATATTGTTTATTTAAATCACGCTGTCGGTATGTTCTAGGTATTACTTTAAGGAAATCTACTGATAGGCGTCAGTTATCGGCCAAGTTCATAGCATATTTGCTCGTATTCTCCTCATGTGCCATGATGATCGGGTACCACGAATTGGACCATCTGCTCAGCTAGCTCGGAAGCAAATCGATGTAGGTTGAGATGCATATCTAATCATGACAGTGTATTCTGACAGATACAGGATGATATCCGAACCCAGGTCCGAGATCTTTGCGGAATTGCTCTCTCAAACCCCTCCACGAGACCAGCCACGTTTACGGCCTGCATGGGGGTGACAGCATGTGGAGATCGATTTACCGACAGACGGGACCAGAAAGCGTTATTGGACGTGTTAATGTTGACCCAGAATACTCATTCCTGGCCCACTGCTTCAGCACAGGACCATTTGAAGAAAGCATGGGGGTGGGTGGATTCTTGATATTCAACCTTGGAAAAAGAACTTATCATAGCTTCAATTAGTTTTATCTTATAGTATAACCTTTGTCACAATGGCTGAAGACTTGGCAAGTTGGGCGATTTCGATATCTGTTAATTTTAATACTCTGTTAGTATCCCACTATTTACAACAGTGGGCAAGCGACTGATCCTCGAGATCTCTATGTAGTATGACGGCAGGTCTGAAGTATTGGTGGAGCTTTGCTCGGAACTTTTAGTAGCAATGCGCATGTCGGGGCAAGTTACCCCGAAAAAGCGTGGAACCTAAGGCCAAAGCCTCCGATTGCTCAACTCCACCTTGTTCTTTGGCGTCAAAGCCATTGCCTTTACGTAGCATAAAAATCTAGCATGAGAAAATACAGCATTTGCCATCAAACTGGATACATTTAATCGAATGTCAGGCTTTGTATATATAAACAAGTAAGCCAGGGCCGCAGTATCTCATTCCTTGCCCTTTCCTCACCTCCTTCACTTTCTTCACTTCCTCCCAGACCTCACCACTCTTAATACAATGGCACCCCACAAGCTTCAAGTTGGCGTCGCTGGTCTCGGACGAATGGGCAAGCGACATGCCCTTAACTTCCATCAGAATGTCCCTCGAGCTGTTCTGGTCGCTGTTACTAGCCCTGATGCTGCTGAGAGAGAATGGGCTGCAGAGAACCTCGCTCCTGATGGGGTAGCTATCTACGAGAACTACTCTGATATGATAGCACACGCCGGTTTAGATGCTGTTTGCGTCGCCTCTGCCACTGCGGTACATGCTGAACAGACCAATTCCGCTATTGCGGCGGGAAAGCATGTCTTGTGCGAGAAGCCCCTTGGCACGACTGTTGAGATTGTGAGTGCTTCTCTATGACATCCTCTGAATTATGCTAATGGTTCAGTCTCAATCTGTTATTGACGCCGCTGCTACCCGCCCCGATCTCAAAGTTATGTGTGGTTTTTCCCGCCGTTTCGATGCTTCGTACCGCGACGCGTACGAGAAAACAAAGTCAGGCTTGATTGGCCGTCCATCTGTTCTTAGAAGCCAGACTTGCGATGTCTTAGATCCCTCTGGCTTTTTTGTCGCATATGCGCAGTTTTCTGGTGGCATATTTGTCGATTGCAGTATTCATGATATTGACTTGGCCCTATGGTTCTTCGGGCAAGAGTCGAAAGTTCGATCAGTCCATGCTGTAGGCATTACTGCTGTGGAACCAGACCTACGACAGTATAATGATAGAGATAATGCCGTTGGGATTGTTGAATTCTACGATGGTCGAATTGCGTATCTGTATGCCTCACGTATGATGGCTGCTGGTCAAGAGGATACAACAGAGATTATCGGAACAAAGGGCAAGTTATCTGTGAACTTGATCCCGGTCGAGAACCATGTTCGGATTTATGGACAAGAAGGTATCAGGCATGAGCTTCCTCAAAACTATTGGGGACGATTCCAAGCAGCATTCACAAGAGAGGCTATCGAGTTTACCGACTGTGTGCTGGATGACAAGCCTGTACCTGTTGAATTAGAATCAGCAGTAACAGCAGTGCGTATTGGTGCGGCTTTGCAGCGTTCTATGATTATGGGGAATAAGATTCTTTTTGACGAGAGAGGTAACGAGGTTCATAGAGCTCAGTTATAACACAGTGGTTTTAGAGCAACTTTACCAAGCTAGTATTGTAAATAAAATATCCTAGTTGTACTGTAAACAAAGCTGTCGGATTACTGTTGTTGTTCTACTACAGCTTTGAGAAATATTCCCCCCAAGTAGCTTTAAAACTAGGATCACCCATGACAAACTGGCAAGAAGCCATCTGACTCATAAGCCGGTCGCTTCTCAGCCGTTCCATAACGACAGCTTCTCCAGCAAACATAACCTCCACATTACCATTATTCCATCTAGGTAAGAGTGTCATCTCCCCATGAGGCGGAACCCTACCAAGATACGGCTCTCTAAAGGCCTCACAAGTGCCAAGCTCAGGACCCCAACTCGAAAGCATAGCTGCACTTGCTCGTGTATGATCCGTGACAAGTGCATCAATGGGTCCTTTGGGTATCAGACCTGGATTGACAGGATGTGAATGGGCTATCTCGAGCATGTCACGAAACGTTTCCTCGCCCCAAGTATTATTGCTGTTGCGAATTGCCATTGCTGCATAGGCCAGAGTCTTGGGGTCAGGCGAGATAAGATCGCTGGTGTTCACAGCCACGGGGAATAAATCCACGCAGGCAGGCATGTAGTTGTTGGGTAACGGGGGCGTTAACCGACGACGAATGTTTCCAGCAAAGACTATCTTGCTAGTCGCAGGTAGAGGATCACGACCTGATAAACCTGGAGCATATTTGGCGGCGAAGAATCGGTTCCAGGCGAAAGCAGTCAAACAGTCGGTAGACGACACTTTTGAGTCGCTAGGCAAGACCTCTTGGATCATGCGCTGAAGCTGCTTCATTGAGGACTGCGAAAAGGTCCAGACTGAACACGATAGAGTGCGAAGTTCATCTTCAGTAAACTTCACCAGATCATCGTTGGTCAAACGTGCCTTTGTGAAGAGGTTTGACAATTTCTCGGCGACTTCTTCTGGAAGTCGAGGGTCGAGCATGTCTAGATGTGGGAGCTTCGATGCACGAGCGGCCAACTTGTCAAGATCTTCCTCAATCTGCACGTCAGGTATCAGGAGCGATCGGTCCATCAAGTCCGTTGCTATCTGCTGAGGGAGTGGAGGTACAGGTTGACCATTGAGTCTGGCAGTCACTACGGCACTGGTATTATGTGACCAAGATCTGAGAAAGTCCATAAACTGCACGAGGTCACCAATGACATGCGTGATAGACATCGTCAAGACGATTCCACCTTGGACAACGTTGAATTGAGGTGCAATGATAGGATCACCGTCCTGAACATACGGGAAGTCTCTCGGTCGGAGCTTGCTAAGGCCATCTTGTTCGCCATCCCCAAACGGCCATCCGTTAACCTTGAGCTCGTGGTAAGAAGGAACATCTGCATCGTGGCGATGGTCTCGATACCAGAAGTTCGTGCCGGCATGCGGTGCTTCTTGAATCTCAATGGTGCAACGTCCAGTTTCGTCCTTTCTGATAACGCCTGAGAGGTGCGGATGCTCGTATATACATCGGGAGAGGCCTCGCTTGCAGTCTTCGTAGAGCTGTCGGGGGTCGATTCCGGGTTTTAAAGGGAAAAAATGTGTAGGCGAAGGATACACTGAAGCAGTGAGATTATCGAGAGCTGAGCACTTCACGGCGGATGGCTGTATGGGACCCGCAGGTTCGACCCATGGGTCGGACATAGCTGATTCGTTGTTTCTTTTTGCAGACATTAATTAAGTAGAGTTGCTTCTTCTCTCGCAAGGAGATAATAGACGGCCATTAGAGAATACTGGTCATCATTTTGTACGATGTCGGGCTACCCACGTGAAAGCAATTGTACTTCTCTCTTCAATGCTGCTATGTGATATCAACTTCACTTTGACCTCTGTTTCAACTTTATTATAATTACACCCTTTCTATTTTCGCAATCTAAACTCAACATAGTAAAGACTGCGAATATGCTGAACGTACGATAAGAGGTAGATCATCTACTCTTTAGTGTTTTTGCGTTACAATTGCAAGCTTCGGATTGAAGTTTAAACCCTGCACAGCTGGGGCTCGGACCGCTCTTTTGTCACATCTCAATATCGAATCATGTCTAAGCGATATCGCCTATCAGGTTAAACAGATGTAACATACGCTTGGGCCAAAAGCCCCGATTATAACTCTCCCTTCGTATAAGGATCTGCAGTCGAGGATACTGCGCATAAGCTTTATCGAAATGTGTCAGATAAACAAGACTCAAGTACCTCTGTAGCATATCGTCCCAATCATGTGTTGGTCAAAGCGTAAATACGAAATCACTCGGATTCTCGCGAGTCTGGGAGTCTAGACCGAAGGAATGTATATCCTTACAATCTCGTCATCTGAGGGATTTGATGCATCTGGTTCCTTGATTGCTTTACCTCTTATCCGACTGCGATCCCTTTCAGGTATTGAAAACAATTGATCTTACATACTCGCAATTTCTAAGCTTTGACATCACCAAAGCAGCATCTTCAATATGTCCAGTGCCATCCCGTTTGTTCCATCAGCGAGCTTCACTACCACTATCATCCAACCACATCCAAACACACATGGAACGATAGTCAAGCTTTCTGCAATCGACCAAATCGCTCCAAGAGATTATATCTCATCATACCTGTTCTTTCCCGTGTCACAAAATGCGGATACCAGACAGATCTTTCATCTCTTTGGGCGGGCTCTAGTCAACACGATCAGTGACATCCCAGAACTTGCATGTTCTGTACGACGGCGCATCGGAAACGATCGGGAAGAAGTTGAGCTTCTCTTCGATAGCAGCCAGGGCGCTAGGCTTAACTACAGGGATTACACGGCACCGGAGCTTCAGACTTTATGGAAGTTCGGTACGTTCCACCAACTTGAGAGGGATTGTTTCCCTCTCAATATTCCGAGACATATTGTCTTCGGGACATCTGCAAAGCTAGTTCAGGGTGCCAGTATTCCGGCGTTAGTACTTCAGTGTAACTTCATATCTGGGGGTCTTATACTCGGAACCTGCCTCCATGTAAGTCCACATTATTTGCGCTGTATACTCTTGCTCCTAGTTGCACAACCGCCAGAGATGCCAGTTGTACAACAGAAGCATTACGGTACGATTATTTGCCAAGACAGATACTGATTGATATGTAGCATGTGGCGGGCGATGGCGTCTGCAACTTTATCTTGCACAAGACAATAGGCATGCACTTGGCTGCCATTACCAAAGGACTCGGCCTCCGATCTTTTCCAATCACGCCTCTGGATCGAAGCTCAGTTGTTGAGGGCGAACAAGGCGTGGTTTTAGAGGGCTTTCCCGATTGGAAGCTCACAGAAGACTCTTCAACCTTCTTGAATCCGACAGCCTACGAAGCTGCTGAGGTTCAGTCAGTGGAGCATGGGGTATTCTCCATCTCTGCAGAGAAGCTTTCCCTGCTCAAGAATCATGTCCTGAAAGGCGCCACAAATACCAGATTGAGCACGACTGAAGCTGTATGCGCTTTTCTTTGGCGCCACGTTGTTCTAGCCAGGCAGATAGACCATCATAAGTACCCTGAGGCTAAGCTATCGATCACTGTTGACGCGAGAGAGCGAATGGAAAATCCACCACTACCGTCTAATTATTGGGGAAATTTTGCGGAGCCGAATGCGGTCGCCAGGGCATCTGTTGCTTGTCTTCAGAATGAAGAAGATGGAGGCAAGACCTATGTGGAGTTGGCGAGTAGCGTCAAGCGAGCCATTGCTGCAGTCAATGACAAAGCAGTTAGGCGTCTTGTTGGGCTGCTCAATCAGATGCCAAAGAGTACCTCCTTGACTTGGAATGTTGACCGATACCCAGGGCCGGACATGCTCATAGTCTGTCTCCAAGCGCATAGATATAACGACCTTTATTTCGGGCGTGATCTTGGATATCCTTCTGCATTTCGGGTCACCGTTGGAGACACTGAGGGAAAGCCTGACGGTCGTTGCATTATCCTACCACCACGTCGTGCGGAAGGTAGTGGTCTAGAGCTGATTCTGCAATATGATAGTTGCACTTTGGAGAGGCTTGAGAAAAACGCTGAATTTAGCAGGTTCTTTGTACGTCGTAACTAGTTCAATAAGAGATATCCTGTATTGCCGAATAACCAGGACTGTTAGTTGCATGTTGCGCCTAGTTCCAATCTCCCTTCTCGATCTTTCCCGTGGCTCACTAAGCAGACCCCTGGTTCTGAATGGCGCTATTGAATACGTTCAATCGTACCGGAGTCTGATATTGCTTCCTAGCAAAGGCAAACCAGTTCACTCCAAACAAAGCCAGACCAACTATGGCGCAGACAGAAGCCCAGTTCATATTTGCCGTGGTCACAGGCTGGTACAGAGGAAAGTTCAAGAATACAATAGATAGTAATTGCCAGCAAACAGTGAGGGCATTAATAACCACCCCAATCCGACCCAAGTTGAAGTACCTTTGCTTCGGCAGGGCTTTCCGACCTTGCCAGATAAGAAGCCAAATTGGCAAACCATACGAAATGAAGAAGCAGACAGAGCCTGCACCGAATACTCCGTTGAGTACTGTGCTGGGTCCGAATACCAACAGACAAATGACCGAAGACATAGCCGCAGTCAGATAGACCGCGTTGACGGGGACTTGCATGCTCGGATCGACGTGGCCGATCCATTTGGAGAAGGGAAGACCTCCATGCTTGGCAAACGACCAGACCAAGCGACTACAGGTTGCTATGGTGGCTGGGCAGGAAGAGAGATAGACGATACAGTAAATAATGAGCTCAATGACCACAAGTGCATCCGATCTGAACCCGTCTATTAAGACTTGGAAGACAGGCTGCCCTCCAATAGGTGCAAGCAGGTTTTCGGGTTTGACAATGCAGAAGAGAAATGCCACTATCATGGGAATAGCTGTCAGGGCACATAGAACTGTAGCTCCAACCATGACCTGGGGGACTTGTCTATGGGGGTCTTCCATCTCCTCGGCCATGTGAGCAGCAGTGTCGAAGCAGGCGAGGGCAACACATCCGGGGAGAAAGTTCAAGAGAAACACAAGGCCATTTGATGACCAGCCTGACTCATTGACAACTTTAACAAAGACGTCGTGGGCAGATATCTTGGGAACAGCACGAACAAGAAGGGTGACGAGGATGTAGATAGTGCTGACGTTGATGAACAATACCATGAACTTGGTGAAATGGGGATACCATCGAAATAGCCAGACATTGAGGATAACTCCAAATGAAGCCATGGCTAAGCAAACTAGAAACACATGATACGTTTGGGCTTGGTATTCGGAGAATCGAATCTGCATCGCGGCGATCCAGATTTGGGAAGAGAAAACGTATGTACCGGCGTTGGCGAAGATCCATCCGAGTGTCGTCGCCGCGCCATTGCAGTAGCTAAGTACCCTGGAGAATCGTGGAGGCGCAAGAGCAGCTGTCCAGAATACCTGACCTAGAAACTAGACATCAGTTATAAGGACACTTTATGTCTGCTATCTAATGCTTACCTGAGGCATGGGGGTATACAGCTGCAATCTCAGCCAAGCTCACACAGAGTAGTATCTGCCCGACCGCAGCAACGATGAAGCCAAAGAAAAAATAAGGGCTCCCTCCCAGACCGAGGATGAAAGTGAGATATGCACCGACTGCAAGAGGCGTGGCGCTGATGCTGTACTGAATGCCGACTGCTGCGATGACAGAAAAGCGAGGCTTCAGTTCCGCAAACTCGCAAATCTCTACATCAATTTTGTCTCCGGCGTGACTGTCCCTCTGATGACTCAGGCTGTTGGTCTTTTCTACTTTGGAATCGACGCTTGTCATGTTGACTGGGATGAAGCTATAAAGATCCTAAAAGGTAAGTAACTAAAGAAAAGAAGGGACAGATCCGAATATGAGAATAAGGTATATATGTGTAGAAGTCAAGGGCCTTCCAGGTGTGAAATAGCTCAGGATTATTTGCTTCCATGAGGAGTTCACAAGATTTTTAAAGCAAGACATTGACCAAGCGTTAACTATCTAATTCTGATATCACTAAGTTGCCAAGGAGGCATCTTACAATGATAGCAATCTCCACTCTAGCCATCGACCTTGCAGTAGCTCATTTACCCCGCGTTTACCACTTATCTGGCCGAGGAACTAGAGATAGATCACAAGATCTATCATTTTTACACGGTCTCGAACAATGAACAAACATTGCTGATAAGTGGTCTTTGAGACGGGTCCTCATACGACATCGGACAGGCGGAATACGCTAATGCTAAATTGGTTAGCTATGATTTCTACAGCTGATTGGTGTTCTGCCATGCCTCGCTTAGCCTAGTCTGGGTGATAAGCCAACCTCAGATAAGGAAGTTCACAGCGAGCTCGTGTTTGATTGGTGGGAGGAACAGGGTAACCTGACTAACATCGCTGTAAACTTCTCAAACCTCTAATTACGGTACTACAACATCTTGATAACTGTATAAATTGGAGAATTTTGCTACCAAGATGCCGAGGTTATTTCTTATCATAAGATTAAAAGATGCATATAGCGGTAGAGATTATAGACACAGTCTGCCGACTTGGCTTGAGGTGAGTTTTGGGTGGGGGGTTCCTTGTTGCACAAAAATATAAAGACATAATCACATATAACAAGGGTAATGAATAACTCAATTTAAGACTTAACCGTCAATCAGTGACTGCAGTAGCATAATTATACTACAGTTCTATTAAAATGAGTCTATCTGATTTAAAAGGCCTCATCATGTGGCTCATCATACTGGTTAATAAGTCTTTGCGGTATTAACCCCCGTAACACGACAACTCCAGCATGCAAGATACCCCACCGAACCTTACTCAATGTCTCAGCCATAGTCCACACAAGCCCGACGATCTGTCGGTGTTGACCTGTCTTCACATCCATATCTTGAGGTCCATTTTGAGCCATTCTTGACACAAGGTTATGCATTTCTCCGCGAGGATTCCAGATGATCTCATCGCTCTCATCATCGCTATCATCAGCATCCTCTTCCATGTCAGGTATACCACCTCTGTGCGGCTGACCATGGCAGAACGCCCAGCATGCCAGAGTGGCTAGGTACAAACACCAGGGGACGTGAAAGAGCTGCATGGCGTCTGAACGCGTAAGCACTTTGGTGTTTTCATGAAGCAGGCGGGCCGCATGCCATGCAGCTATAGAGGCTGGCTTCTTGCGGCTTCTCGTATTCTGTTCGGTGCTGGAGGTTTGATCTTTGTTTGGTCGTTCTGTCACTGAAGAAGCCCACTGTTTGACCGCCTTTGCGGATCGGCGATAGTCCTTCTGCTGAACTGGTCGGCCTAATATATGGCGAGCACCAGCGTAGATTTGTATATCGAGAAACTCCATATGAAGAAGTGCTTGCGCCGAGTGAAATAAAGCATTGTACGCTGTAGCAAACGCTACGTACTCGCTCCTTCTGGTCTGGTCCTCGGATGTATTCTGGAGTCGAGAAATAATTGAGGTTATGTAAGCATCGAAGTCTTCTTTCCAGGCATCATACGCGTTCCCTATGAGCTTTCGCCAGTTCGAACCGGGTGCATCACCGTCCACTACTCCGAGCGCTGTCTGGTCACGACGTTGCATATCCCATGCTATTGACATCAAACCATGCAGCATAAGTACGTGAGACAATCCCGTCAATGCTTGTGGGCGCGGCACTGATGGTCCGAGATAGGATTTGAGACTGGGAAGGTAAAAAGTCGGCTGGGAACCGCAGGCTGATAAACGCCATGCCATAGCCCAGGATATTGGATCTGAAGCTTCCCATACTCTTTGGCAGCATGGCAGTTCAAGACGAAGCTCAAATGCAGACATGCAAAGACTCTGACAGAAGAGGACTGCATGTTGTGTATCCCACATGAAGCATAGCAAAGCGAGACTTTAATAAGATGTCAGCCGAATGGTTCCAGGGTGGACTTTCTATAGTGACATACCGTTTCTTCTGTTCTGCAATGGCCCATCGTCTCCAAGCCTCTCGCACTACACCCTCTTTTGTATCGGCGGAGTCAGCTGGTGGCCCTTGAGGGCGGACTGACTGGCAGTCGGATCTTCGAATGAGATTTATGAGAAGTCCATGGAAGAGATGACTCATGTCGTGCTGCTTCTGACCAGCCCGAGACTTTCCAAAGCATTCCACCAAGAGGATGGTCTGCAGAGTCCAAAGTTCCGCACGAGCCGAAAAGCTAGCATGGGAGAAGATACTAGGCCGTATAACGTCGTGGATGCACACAGCCAGCTGATGGGCATCTTTGGACGAGTAGGTTGCGCCAAGCAGGAGGACGGAGATCAGGAGCAGAGGCTCCATTCTGTTGACATCAAAGGTTGCAAGATGCATAAGTGGGTAGGCAGTATTGAACCTGACGAAGAATAATTCCAGATAGGATTGTAGAGAGTCTCGTGATAATAGCGGCTCATCCCACAGGGAGTGACGAGAATCAGGTAAGGATGGGTTGGCAGCTTCGACGACCTGTAGAATTCGTTTGCGCACGCTTTCGTCAATCTTGGGTATCGATGGACCTTTCTCAAGCATCGAGAATGGTCTGTTGAACTGCGGTTCCTCGACATATTGATGATCGTGGGCGACGTTGGACCTTATGCTTTTAGCGCTTTTTTGTTGCGTTGACGTTCTAGACTCTGCCCTAGAGCTGGCTAGGTTCTCTGAAGCTGTCTTGGTCTGATTCAATATTGGGGCCCGGGGATCGGAAGAATCTTGTCTCGTATCACTGGAGTGAGAATGAACCGACTCAGACCAACGGCGCGTGCTGTTGATAGAGTCTGGTGATAATATCTGGACGGGTTCCGACATCTGGGCAGATGGTATATACTGCTCGTTGGCTTTTGCGAGAGGTGTTGATGTTGGGTTCAGATTCATGTTAAACAACCAGTTGTAGTCCAAAGCAGTTGTATAGGGCATGTTAAACGAGCTGGCAGTGTCTGGTTGAAAGTTTTGCGTGTAGTCGAGTGCTGCGGTGTCCACGAACGAGTCGTTGAGGAGTAGGGGATCGAGCTGGTCGAAAGAAAATTCGCCTATGCCTTCACTGTGATCGAACGGGTCGGTTGAGGTGGTAAAGTTTGCTAAGTGGTCCTCTGTGACCAGTTCAGTGGCCGAGTGAACAAAGATGGAGTCTTCGATATGTAAGTCGGACGAGGTATGAAGATCAACTCCATTTACCGACTGGCCTTCATTATGGCCCCAAGTGATCAGCCCCGGGGATTGATTCCTTGTGGTGTCTGCTTGATCGGATTCTGGAGATGGGACTTGTTGTGTTTCTTGAGGGTTCTGTCCTGAACCCTTGGCACCCTTGGCCTTCGTGTTGCTGTTCCGACACGGCCGCTTTTCAACGACCGTACCGTCGGGCGCTTCCCAAGATCTCTTTCGTGTATCGAGAACGCCAAAGCCGGTTCCTCCGGCCTCAATATCCTTCTGGCGATGTCTTTCCATATGTCGCCCTTTGGAGATGTAAGAACAAACTTTGATTGACTCGACTATACCAAACATGGTCACTCACTCAACAAATCAGGCCGTTTGAAGTGTGCACGGCATATGTCACATGAAGAACCGCCCGGCAAGTGATTGAGAGCATGTCGCTGCAAGTGTTCTGAACGCGTGAATCTCTTGCTACAGCCCGGATGGGTACACTCAAACGACTTGTCACTCTGAGGACCTGGCTGTGAGGCTGCAGAACCTCTTCGAGAGGACCCTGATTGACCCTGCGATTGTGTCTGCTTACGACCCATGGCTTCTGTAAGAAACGCATCGACCGCTAGGGACAGCTCGTCGTCGGCCCCGTACATGGCTGTAGAGTGGGATGAGGTGGGAAATGTTAAAGATGAACGAGAGATAGAGTGAGGAAGCGTTGAGTTCTAGAGTGGGAGGAATTGCCGAATGCCGTTGAACTCTGACTGATTAGTAGTGTAACTCTGATAAGTGATAGGCTTGGCTGGACTCCGCCACAGCGTTACTAAATCCCCACCCTTATCACTTCCCCGCACATTATCTTGATAAGTGGGAGATGCTAACGGACATGGGTGAGTGGGTAATGTAGCTCGGGTCCATGAGCCGTGCTTGCGCTAGCCATGGTTATCTATACCCAAAATGTAAACGCACGAGCATATCGGCAATGGACCGCGTGAATCGGACAAACCAGTAATCGCACCACCAGTTGTGTGAGTCTTGCCACAGGATCTGGACTTCGTCACGGTGAGACCTTTAATACGGATGCAAACACCTTTGACTCGATATTATCTCTTCTGCTTATCATCAATTTACATACAACAACCTGGAGTCAAGATGCCCAATTACAGGATACAGGAAGTGATAGAGAGAAGCGACTCGAGCAAGCTTCATGTGAGTACAAAGTTCTGCATCTCTAAAACTCTCCAAGTTAATGTGTGATTAGGTCGTAATTGTTGGAGCCGGACTTGGTGGTCTCGGTGCTGCAATTGCTGTCCGTCTCGCCGGCCACGATGTCACGGTTTTGGAGTCTGCACCAGCAATCGGCGAGGTCGGCGCTGGTATTCAGGTCCTTCCCAACGCTGCTCGAGTTCTTTTCTCCTGGGGTCTTGAGAAGGAATTGGTCAAAAATGCTACGAAGCCAAGAAAGTGCAACTTCATCGGATGGAAAGGAAACCATCTCTCGGAAATGGATTACCACGGCTATGCGGCTGCCTCGGGAGGATACCCTTTCCTCGATTTTCATCGCGCTACTTTGCACAAAGCACTCCTTGACAGAGCTCAAGAGCTGGGTGCTAAGATTCTCTGTGGATCTAAAGTCTTGTCTTACGAGATAGCGGCCGACAACAGCCACGCAACAGTGTTTCTAGAAGGAGGTCAAACCATGAAATCTGACTTAGTGGTCGGTGCTGATGGCATCGCTTCTTCACTCAGAGAACAGTTCCTCGGCCGATCTGATCCTCCACAGTTGACAGGAGACTTAGCATACCGGCTCCTGCTTTCGACAGACGAGATGAGAAAGGACCCAGACCTGAGACCATTCGTGGAGGACCCCCAAGTCAACTACTGGGTCGGCCCCGATAAACATGCAGTCAACTACGTGCTGAAAGGAGGGGAACTCTTCAACATGGTCCTTTTAGTGCCAGATGATATTCCACTCGACAGCGGCAACACGTTAAAGGGAAATATCGAAGAGATGAGGGCCCATTTCGCCGATTGGGATCCACGTATCGGAAAGATGCTAAACCTTTGCGACTCTGTTCTCAAGTGGAGATTATGCATTCGTCCTGGCCTCGACCCAACTTGGTCACACCCTTCAGGAGCCTTGACTATGCTTGGTGACTCTGTTCACGCAACACTACCATATCTCGCCAGTGGTGCGGGTATGGCTCTGGAAGACGGCGGTGTCCTTGGGCTGTGTCTTGCCAAGCTTACCGATAAATCACCCGCCTCGAAGCTGAAGGCTTTAGCTGTCTACGAAGCATGTCGAAGAGCGCGTACAGAGATGGTTGTGAAAAGAGGAACATATAACCAATGGATATATCATCTTCCCGATGGCGAAGAGCAGAGACAGCGAGATGAACGGTTCAGGCAATATGGAAAGTGGGATAAGGAGTGGCTCAGTGGAGAGAACCCGATCATACCGCGGTCCTCAGAGACAGGAGAGGATCCATTCCCTTGGAGATATCATGGAGTTGGGCGATGGCTGTTGACGTATGATATGTGGAAGGATGTTGATGAGAAGTTCTCGCAGCTTGATTCTGAGGCCAGTAGTGGTTCACTGAGAGCAAGTCTCTGAGTATAAGTAGTGTACTCTATCTGGTCGAGTTATATTAGACAGTCCCTTGTCAATATCACATTTCAAGAAATATTGCATAGTATTATCCAGGCACAATTCGAAGATCAGCATAATATTGACATTTATACGCGACCGACCTTGGTCGACGCCTATTGCGAGTTTCATCGTGTCCAATTCCATCACACAGATCGTCGCATCCATCGCCGCCGCCGCCGCCATCAAGACCATGGGCCCTTCATCGTCTCGCGTCGCTTTCCTTGTTCATTTCGCAGCTTCTACTGCCTTCAGGTGTCCAGATCCAACCCCCCTTACGTTTCCCTGTGGTCAATCGTTTGCGCTGGCCCGAGTCATATTTCCCAATCGAATCCACCATTATCCTCAACCCGCAAACGTCTCATCTACCTTGCTGTGACAATGCTTGTCTATTTTAATTATCGGGTCGCCAAATGACTGATCTAGGGAAGGTTAGACAAATAAAGACTTTAACCCTAAGTACTAAAATACTTGGATAGATTTAGAATGTCTTAAGATAACTTAGGGTAAACTTAGTAGAATCTTTGACTAGTTTATGTCTGATGCCGAGATGATTGCCGAAGGACATCAAAGACTCGCACAGATCCAGCAATCAATTCGAGCTCACAGAGAGCCGAACCCACGCCAAAGCAAAGTGCCCCTGTCCTGCTCCCGTATATTAAGCAATCTTGAGTCCTCCAGAAGGAGTACGTGGCAATATCAGTAGTGAGCTTGGGAAGCATAGAAACCCCACGAATGGCTACCACCTTGTACAAGTCAACAACAACAGGCCAGACACCTATTTTGAGTTACTGATTAAGTTCGCACCAAGTTTATCAGTAAGTAGATAAACCTCTTAGACTCGCAGCACCTATATGGTAGGCTCCAAGACTCCCCTGACTTTTATTTTCCACCACCATATTGTTATTTGTTGCTCCGTGTCAGACTTTGGGCTCATAAGCAAAGCTATCAGAACATGTGATATAGTAACTCCAGAAAAGTCTCAACTAGATAAGCTTTACTTCGTCACTTCTGTTATACTGAAGTCATTCATTGGAGTGTTTATTCGGTCACAGCTAAGCAACCCATGCCAATATGTAGTCTATAGTACGGACCTCCAACGAGATTCACCCTTCACGCTTCACTCTTCACCTCTTGTGAAGGGTTGTAGAAAGGGTAGTCATTGTAACCCTTCTCCGGAGGATCAGCACCATAGAATGTGTTGCGGTCATAAGCGTTAAGGGGCCAGCCATTCTGCAATCTCTCAGCCAAGTCAGGGTTGGCAATAAAGTGTCGACCCATTGCAACCAAGTCAGCCTCTTGGCTCTTGATCTTGGTAGGAGCATTGTCTCGATTGAAGTTTCCGCAAGCCAGAAATTGAATTCCAGAAGGCTTGAGAATGTTGCGGAATATGTTAAGCGAGTTTGCCTGCTTGCCAACTTCAACAGCAGTACCATCTTTACTGCTGCCGTTTGCAAGTGCAGCGAGTTTTTGTTGCTCGTCGAGAACCTCGTCAAAACGGGGCTCAACCCTGATAGTTGTTATTCATATTGATGGCGGTTTAACGGTGGAATTTGACTTACATGTGAATGTAAACAGGCTTGTGTTTATCTGGCAGACTGGCGATCTGGCCACAGAGGTAAGACCAGTGAGCGTTGGGGTCACTATCCTTGGTGCCCTGGAAGTAGTTGTAGGGTGAAAGTCGAAGACCGACCTTGTCAGCACCGATAGCATCACAACATGCAGTAAGAACCTCGAGGAGGAATCTGCATCGGTTCTCGACAGAGCCGCCATACTCGTCAGTTCGGTTGTTGATATTATCGTGAAGGAATTGCTCAAGCAGATAGCCATTGGCACCTAATCCTAACAGTTAGCAAGAGGTAGAAGTACAGAGACTGGATGTGTATATACCATGAATCTCAATGCCATCGAACCCAGCAACTTCAACAGCTCGCTTGGAGGCAGCGGCCCATTCGGCAGTAATGCTGTGGATCTCTTCCACTGTCAAAGCTCGAGGCGGGTCATCCTTGGTATCAGTGCCATCCAGATATGTACCCGGCATGGGCTGATCACCCGAAGAGACAGCCCTCTCACCACCTCGCTGCGCACTACAAGATGCCCTTCCAGTGTGCCACAGCTGAGTAAAGATATAACCGCCCTTGGCATGGACAGCATCAGTTACCTTCTTCCATCCCTGTAATTGGGAGTCGGTAAAGACGCCAGGAACCCCGGGGTAAGCACTAGCGTTCAGGGCAATGTCGGTCGCCTCAGTGATCTGAAGTCCGCCGTCACTGGAGCGATCACTGTAGTACTTTACCATACGGGGGCCTGGGACATAAACACCACGAGACTCGAATTCACTTCGCATGCGAGTGTTGGGCGCCTGTAAGGATTATGTTAGGTTCTTCTCTGCGCATCAATAACTAACTTTCATTGCGTACCTGCACAATTCGGTGCTTTAAGCTCAGTTTGCCAAGCTTCAAGGGCGAGAACAGGACAGTGTCCTTCAGCGCGGTATGCGCTGCTGGCGGTGTAACAGCGATAGGCATCTTTGTCTCAGGGTAGCGGATATAAATCGGGGAGGAGAAAATGACGAGCTATTAAAAAAGTTGAAGCTGGTACTAGAGGTGGGAAAGCTGTCTGATTGCACTTGGAATTGATGAAACAAGCAGCTATGGATGTTGAAGCTTTAGTAGCCGATGTATTTTGTCCTCATACATTTTGTTTTCATTCTGTTATTTCGATCGCAACTACCCATGAGCTCCTGGTACCCCATCCCCCACCTTTGAACGATGAGAGTGGGTACGGAGATGCGAGGATTCAGCCATCTTTCTTGTTGGCCACTGATAAGGTGCAGTACGACAGGGAAGACAAGAATGGGGGTGGATCTGGCCGGGGCAAACCAGGGTCGGACAATTTAAAACAGCTAAGACAAAGAAGCCTTAGCTTCAATGCGTAACAAGGGAGACATCCAATAGGTCGCTTACCATCTTTTGTGGACCAGGCATCTTTCTCGCTCCCGGGTAAGAGTTGTGAATTTTACTAATCTGAAAGTGATGAGCAAGATGTGTAATGACACTGCCAGTCTTGGGACTAAGGTTTGCTTACAGAATAAGCAAGTTATCTCCGTCGATGAGAACAGTGTATCGATTTGTGATTGTTTAAAGTCCTCGGATCATTTCAAGAGGCATTTAACTCGTCTCAAAAAGGTCAAGGGCGAAACATGTCAGATTTTCATGGGACAAGATGTAATGATTAACCGAGAGCCTTAAATGTGCTCAATTGAGATGTTAGTTACATATTCAACATCATCAGGCATAAATTACGTCTCTTGATTGTATAATGACCGAGACAGAGACAAAATGAACATCAACGTTGAAGTCTCACGATCATAAAATGTCGAAAAAGGAAGCGACAAGAATCCACAAGATAGCACATGCTTTTTGTGCGTCAAAGTCTAGTTCAAACATACATAATTAACAATAGTTGCTACTTGAGTTTTAATGCCTGTTCCTGCAAACATGTGTCCCAATCCTGACTCTAGAGAGAGGCATGTCCATGTGTTTCATAAGGAAGACCAATACAGAAGAAGCCGACCACGATCCAAAGCGCTGCACTCGCATAAATGGGCACAACTGAGAAACCCGAATAAGTTGAGATAAAAGACGCCACAAGACCACCAAGTCTGAGAAGTGTAGCTGCAATACCAGTACCAGTACCCCGTACAGGTCCAGGGAAAGACTCTGGAGTAAAGGCAAACATGACGGCGTACTCTGCGATACCTATTAGTGGTTGAAAGGGTCAGAGGGGCTATAAGAGATACTCACCAAAGTTTCCAAGAATAGCTGTAGCACATTGGAATCCAATGTCGGCGGCTTCAGTGCCAACAGCTGTGTATGCAAAGAGAAAGGCGCCAGTGAGAACGGCAGAGATGGCCATCATCCACCTACGGCCGAATCGAGTCTCTACCAGGAAACCTGCTGATATCGGACCGAGGACACCAACAGCGGAAACAATGCAGTAGACCATATATGTATGGTTGAACGATGAGCTAGCAGTGTACTCTTTCTTAGACTCCAGGTAAGAAGTAATGAAGGCAAAGTACAGCGGATAAGCAATTCCGATGGTAAGCCAGATCAAGAATGTGACTGCACTATGCTGAGCCATCTTGCGACCGGCGAATAGCGAGCGGTAACTGCTCATGTTGAAGTCCTTAAAGTTCTCCTTGAGAATATCCTTCATGGAAAGCTTCTTCTCGGTCTGATCCGGAATGGCGTGTACAGGTTCACCGGTAGATGAGACTACCGCAGACGAGTAGATTTGGCGGTCGATATCTTGCATCATCTCGAGCGTCAGGGTCTCGGGCTTTCCGTTATAACGAGCGATGTAGTTGACCGATTCGACAGCTTCTGCATCGCGTCCCTTGGAGAGAAGGTACTTGGGCGACTCGGGGATCTTGAAGACGAAGAGTCTAATCAAGGCAAGGACAAGAGCGATGCCACCGAGAGTGATCATGACGTAGCGCCTGCAGAGGGCATCTTGTTAGCCCAGTGAATCAGAAGTGTTTTGCAAGTGAACTACTTACCATCCCATGTTATCCTGTCTGCGGCAGCCCTCAGGGCTGCTACAAGCAAAGTTGGCAAGGAAGACCCATGAAAGAAGGGAAACGATAAGCTGTCCAAGGTTCCACCATGCAGACAATGTGACGAGCAACCACTGATGACTCTGTGGGACAAACTCAAGGAACACAATGCTGTCAACTGGGACGTTACCTCCAGCAGCAGTACCAATAACAGCCCAGAGAGAGCAAAAGGTGATGAAGTCCTGAGCTCCAGCAACTGCACATGCAAAGATGGCTCCGATGAAGATGGTAGAGTTGAAGGCAGGCTTGCGACCAATGACATCGGCTGCAGTATCCTCCACTAATGATGAGAATGAGAGCGGGAGAACGTCCTCTCGAACCAGGAAGAGACAACACTCGAATGACGAGGTGATACTTCCACGACTCCCACGCCCAGACCCGCAGTCGCGGGAGAAGAAGCGCTGGGCCGGAACCAGATCGTCGACTGGTAACAATGTGGCTGAGGCTGAGGCCCAATCTGAGTCCGAGCCCGAGCCTGAGCATGAGCCTGAGCTGGACCATGGCATGGAGATGGATGTGGATGACAGCAACCCCGATGGCACCAATGGCAATGCTGGTGAGAATACCAACACTAAAACGAACCTCAGCGGAACTGATAACGAAACACTTTACGTGAGTTATCCAATTCCATTCCCCCAAGAACAACTAACCATAATCCAGGAAGCCATCACAGCCTCGGCTCGTCGTCTTGAATTGGCTCGCCATAACCTCAAAGAATACGAGGACGATCTAGAAACCGAAAGAGAAGCCTTGAAAGCGATAGTCGCCTCACTAGCAGAGGCATCAGAGGCTCACGAAGCTGCTATCCAGAAATGGAGAGATGCCGTTGTAAAAGCAGACACAAAACAGAACGAACTCAGACAGTTTCAAGACCTCGCCCAGTCTTTCTCACACGACACGCAAGCTGCTTTGGAGCAGCACAGCCAAAGCTTGCGACGTCTGCGCGACCAAGCAATCGAAGCAGAGAAACATGCCGAAAACGAGCTCCGAACACGGCGTCGTGAATTCTGCCTCCTCGAAGAGAAGAAAGATGCAAAAGAGGGCACCATCAAGAAGATATCAGCACGGATTAGGCGATATCAAGACGACATTGACGCGGAGGAGGTGAAACATCAAAGGTTGCTTGCGGAGCATTATCTGGAGCTTTTGAGCAATGATATTATACAAGACATTTCCATTGCCGATATATCATATGCGAGGATTCTTGAAATCAAGTTAGAGCGTGACCAAAGGATTTGGTATAAACAAAGATAGACAAGTTAATAGGATAGCGATTTCTTTTTTTTTCTTTTGCTTTTAAAAATTATTATGTATAGGTAAATAGACTACTGAGTTTGAAATAAGGCTACATTTCGCTAAAGGAAGTAGACTGCACAGGTTGGCAATGCACTATTAGAGGACTAGTTTAGACAGTAACGCCTGTGAAGGCCGAGGACAAAAGCTGTGCTCAGATCTCGTGCCGATAAATGGAATGGTCCTTATGTATATCAATTATGCATTAAATACATCTACCACGCCATCTTGCAAAAGCTCAGTCGTTGCAGCGGTCATTCGATAGGTTTGATATGCATAGATGTGCCGAAAAGAGATGTTTTCCTTGCCGGTCTTACGGTTGTTCTATCGATAAACTATTTGTTAACCTCATAGGAAGAGGTAAATTGATGCAAATTAATTAAGAAGAGACCTCATCTCCGTAATATTCACGACCGCCATATCATCAAGTGTTTTGATGCGACTGGGTCTCGCCTCTCTCTGACGCATGGTGCTGGCATAATGGCGGTTTGGAGCCCAGAGGCTATAGTGAAGACATCGCGATGTCAACCCCCAGTGGTAAGGTCAACAAGCTTGGTGTTCTACCTGTAGCAGGCACTTTTCGGGTGAGATAACTTCAAAATGACCAAAAATCAAAAGGAAAATATCAAGTATCTTCTCCGAGTCGAGAGGATCATTTTGGTATAGGTCAGACCTTGTTCTAAGCTCTGCTTGCGGTGCTATACCGGTTTGAAGAGATTCCAACGGATGGATCTGAGGCTATCGTGATCCACAAAACTGACTGCACGCACCAGACAGGCAGACATGGCAGGACACGTAAAACTGTTCAGCCCAAAAATCGGCCTGTACCATGTCTCCTTCCAGTTCAACTCCTGGTCACCAACCACCACCACCATCCTCTGGCTGGAATGGGACGTTAAGTGGCTCTTGCATCAAGACAAGTTAATACAAAAGGAGTATTCTTGTTGTTTCTTTTTCGAAGGATGCAAGATGTATGCGGATGGTAGCCGGATTGATTTTTTCCTAGGGGAGCATCCGCTTGACTACGCTCAGTTGGTTTGGTGACATCTAACTGGAATACTGAGTCAAGCCTTGGGTTCACTAGCACAAGATAAATATAGCTTGTAGTCCTGGAATTTTTCTTTCCAATGATAGTAAATGCAGAGGTCACTGGGCAGCTAATATCATGGTCCCACTTAATGAAGCTGGCATACTGCTGATTGAGAGCAAGCCTAACAGTCAGCAGAATATTAAACAAATTCAGTCTTTAAGAATCCGTATTTATATTTTCTTTATGGCTTGTTGAGTTCTTCCTGGTAAGTTGATCGATGTCGGACCAATTCTTAGAGTCCTGCTATTTCCCAACGACTCTGACATGAAATCGTTTACCTGCGAATATCTTATTGCTATTGTTGAGGTGTGAAAATTATTAGTCGCTTTGAGGAGAAAAGTTTCCTTGCTTAATTAGCTGCAAGTGCATGCCCGGAGAAAGATTTTGAGGAATTCGAAACACGGCTCTCCTTTGGTCAGAAGTGAGTAATAAAAAGCTTGCTTATCTAAATGAGGCCTCCCAAGCGCGGGTGAACACGACTATTGTCTTAATCTTAAAGAGCATTTCCCCTTGGACAGAGTCAGGAAGAAGAGCCGCAGAGGAGGGGCGAATATAGGTCCTACCCTACGCCGATTGTCACCACATCAAGATGAATTCGAAAGCACATGGCAGCGGGAATGACGGAAGGGTTCCGTGGAATGGGTCTTCAACGACGAAAGGTACAAGAATTGGCGATCTGCCCCCGTTACATTATCCTTGATGATATATCGGTCTCTTGGCAGTGGAAAAACTGTTGCAATGGCCAATATTATAGACAGACTTTAGTCTAGTTTAACTATAAAATCGGAGATTGTTCAATCGAGTCAATGTGCTGTGGCCTTTTTCTTTGCCAATCTTTAAACAAGAAGACTCTCTCACCTAGGGTACTCTTTGGAAGCATTGCTCATCAGTTTCTCAAATCGTTAAAACTGCCCGCTAGCCATTTAGCAATCCGTCAATATAATAACGAATTCACGGCAAATGGCGCAGATTCTATCATCGATTATATAAAGATGCACTTCCCAAAAGATTCTCATTACTTTGTTATAATTGATGGATTGGACGAATTGAGCGGGGAGGATGCTCACGAAGTTTTACGGCCATTAGCCGACTTCCAAAAGCACCGCCGCGTACACATATGCTGCTCAGTCAGATTCGACTCGTCAGTCAGATGTATGATCTCCGACATGCTACAGGATACTGTGCTCATCTCGATGTCATCTCCGCACAAGACAAGGAGATTAAATCCTTCGTCGAAGGAGAGCTCAATCGCCGGACTGCAACAATGAACCTGGACGAAGCAATTAGGAAGCACATCCAGGATGTCATAGTTCACGGTGCTCAGGGAATGCATCTGTGGGTTGTGCTGCAACTTAATGCCTTGTTTCCCCTGTACGGCGACACTTTAATTGTCATAGGTGACTTTGTTAACTTCCTTGATCGATTGCCTAGTAGGTTGTCTGAATCATTTGAGGAAGCCCTCGGAAATATCCAAGACGATCGCTATGGAAGTCGAATATTCGAATTAGTCGCCGCGGTTATACGCCCGCTGACGAAGAATGAGTTGCGAAGTGCACTAAATTTCGAACCTGGAGTACCATTATGGAATGATTCCACCCTCCTGTTACATGTTAATGCCATGGTGTACCAGTTGTGGCGGTGGACTCCTATACTTATAGCTCCCTAAAAATAAACTTATAGCCCTTAATAAAATTATTATAATATACCTTAATATTTTTTCCTTATTACTTTTAAATAAAATTAACTTTTAAAAAGAGTAATATTAAGTATTTTCTTATTAATACTTAATATTATTTATAAAAAAAATTAATAAATATTAACTAATATATTTTTTAATTTAAAGTAATAAATATAATAAGTATATAAAATAAATAAGTATATAAGATACTTTACTTTTTACCTTAACCCTAGGTTTTTAAAAGCTTATAAAAAGTTTAATCTAAGCTTAATATAGCTAAGTTTAAGATATAACTTATATAAGTATATAATCTATATAATATATATTTTTTAGACTTTTTACTATTTTAATTTATATAGTTTTAGCTAAAAATAAAACTTATAATATATAACTAAGGTTTTATATATAAAATAAAATACTTAAAAAGTTATAAAAATATATTTAAGTATAAATAGGTATATTATATTTAAGTTTAATTTTAAATAATTTTTAACTATTTTATTTAGAATTTTAAATAATACATAATAGGCTTCTTTTAGCTATATAATATACTATCTTATATACTTATTTATTTTACTTACTTATTATATATATTAATATACTTTACCTTATAAATTCAATATGAGCTGAAAGGCTTCTCGCCTTAAACCGCCTTCTTACTCATCGCGGCAACAACCCGAGTCGTCCTCCGCTGGGCCAGCGGCTTTTCAACCATCTCGCTGGCTCTGCCATCCTTACCGCTCACGTCCACGCCGAAACTGAAATCCACGACACCTACAAGCCCGCTCATCGCCCGCACCAACCTCTCAAGGTCGTCGCATACCAGCGTGTTACACACTTGCATCGCGACGAATTCGGCGTAGCCACGCAGCTCCAAGACTGCATCCAAAGATTTTGTATCCCCAGGGAAGGCCACGTCGGCTTGCTTGTTCTGGGGATGTTGGTCGCGTCTGGTGCGTTTCTCCACGGCGTGATCTGGGGCTTCCTGGCGCAAATCGATGGTAGTCAGTCCCGGGTTTCCGCGTCCACGTGCGAAGTCCCGATGGGGAAGCGATGGATTGTCATCTGGATCTGATTCGGTGGCCCTGTCGTTTTTAGGCAGCTGAATCAGCCTCGGCATCATCTCGTAAGGTTGAGGAAGAAGTAGGAAGGGTGGCAAGCTCTGGCCTGCAAGAATCGAGTTTGACAATAAGGCCAATGTCGACAGGAAAGTATTGTTAGTCGGTTCTACTCCCGAGAAGGCCTCTGTGAGCGCCGGCCACCAGCTATTATCGTGCGCATCTGCTGCAGCATTAGATGAACAAGCTTGCCCTTCGTCGGGGTCCTCCGTCTTATGTATTCGCGGCGGATGTGTTAGGGTGTAGCTCATAAGCGTTAGATAGCTCATAATACGCCCGCTACGCTTGATGATCTCTTGGTATGTCTCAACGGGAAAACGGCCGCCTAGGTTGGGCTCCCACCGCTGCCACATAATGTGAGACTCAATCGAGGACATGAGACGCATAACCTTGCCGAAAATCTTACGCCGAGCTTTTAAAAGGTGGTAAGCAGGCGATGTTTCTGACTCGATATCGCCTGCTGTCCCTTCCCGCTGCGATTGCACAGTCGAAAGTATGACGCTGAAATATTGAGCGAGAAGGTATATGGTCGCGGACAAATCCTGTCGAAGCGAAGTCCGATCGGTTAGGGGAGAAGGGAATATTGTCCAGAAGAACGCAATCAGACTGCCTGATGCGACAACAGCGAGCCGATACGGAGCCAGAAGGTAGGTTCTTTACCTCTTGTATTAGCCTGTGACAACGTAGATAAAAGGACAAAGACAGGCAGGGCTCACGGGTAATATGGCTGTCCTGACTGGGTTGCTACCGCTTCGCCAAGCTGTCTTACCTGCAACTCATAACCGATAATAATGATCTGAGTAGTAATGGTAATCATAACGGCTGTAAGAAACCGGGGAAATTTGAAAAAGTAATACTCAATAAAGATAAAAAACCATAGGAGAATAATAACGCCAGGGGTCTTCTGGTCAACGGTATACCAGATAATGAGTGAGAAGATCATAGCTAGACATGTGCCCCCGACTCGACAGAAAAAGCCAAAAATCGACTGGCCAGAAGCTATTAAGAGTGAGTAAAACATCCAAGTCAAACTGCAAAGGGCCGCAGGGACTTACTAATCGTCATTCCCAGAGCGATGGTAATCATTGCCCAATCTAGCCTCTGATCTTGAAAGAATTGTTGGGTTTGCTTTAAGAACGCCAGGATACCGACTGTCATCGTAGCAGCGGCGACTCGAAAGCCGAAGTGGGACTCCTTAGATCCTAACATTGACAGGATCCTACGAAGCCAGTTCCCAACATGCTGCCAGATATTAGTGGCAGGAAGATGCTCTAGGTCCTTCTTAGGGTTAAAGCTATCTCCGTAATCAATATTATTCGTCTCTAGGATATCCTGGTTCTTCTTTACGCTCGAGTCCTGTTCTTTGAAGACACTCATCAACCATCTCCATAGCCGTCGTTCAGTAGGGAAGATTAAGCGTTTATGTTTCATTGTGCCATCCTCAACTTTCTTGTCCGCGAAGGCGACTAGGTCTTGGAGGGCGTCCCCGGCCACATGCATCAGCTGTTGTGTGTAGAAGATCACGTAAAGTTGCGTCTGGTTCCTGGATATGGCGTCGCTGGCGTCATCCTTAACCCAGGCCCGAGTGGTATCTCCATTCTGCGATTTGAATTCCTGGACTTTCCTATCCACAAGGCTACCAAAATACTGGTCACCTGGGTTTACCACATCTCCATGCGCCTCGACATCGTCCGATCCGATTCTCGTTGACTTCTTGGTTACCTTTGGTTTCGGGAGAATTTCCAAGCAGATGCCAGTATGTTCTAGCCCTTGGTCGATTGCTTCCACAAAAGTCTGGAATGTCGTGTGCAGTTGTTTCATATCATTCCACATTTGTTTCTCCCAATTTCCTTCTGCCGTGCTCTCATCTAGTGTGTCCTTAACGACATTCCGCCTTTGACGTTCGGCGACTCGGTGGAAGATATCTGCAAGTGAACTTATCGCCACTCTCCTGGAAGTCAGCCACGTTTCTGGCAAGAATGAAGGGATGGCAGACTTGCATTGAAATCGCGACGTTTCGAATTAGTGTGAACATCTCGCCGAGATCTTTCGCGTCAAGCTTTCCCCAAGCCACATCTCTCTTGGCAAATGCCATATTGTCATGGATCTTGCCCGTAAAGACTCTTGTTGTATGGGTTGTCTCTGCTAGACGCTTCGCTGCTTTTGCCTCCTTGGCCATACCCTCATCCTTCACCTTCTCCATCTTCCTGGACTTCCGCTTCTTCTTCTCCTGCCAAGATTCTCGCTCTTCGGCATTCGTCGTTTCGGTGTCAAAAATGTCGTCTCTTGCTAAAGTTGCCAGATATTCCTTTTGTAGGCTGACTACCTTTCTCAGCTGGCAAACGAGGCCTCTGAACTGCCCGATTACTATCATCCGACTACTAATAGGAAGGATGAAGAGCGACACCCCTGTTGCTAGTGCCATTCCAAATAGCATCGCTAGAAGCTGCTCTTTGACGAAGGCCTCCACTGCTTGAGTCGTGGCAAGCCTGGGCCCGGAAGTCGTGCTATTGTTGATCAAGATGCTATAGATTATCACAGGCAGGCTGAAGCTAGGCAGCTTCGCCCGCATAAAGTTCGCAAACCAGATATTGGTGAAGAGCCATACTGCGCAGACGGCTGACTGAGACGAATTATACGGCGGTATGCCTACCGTGGTAGTCTGGGATGTGGAAGGAGAGGTATGAATACGTGCCTGGACAGAGGACCAGAGGACGAGGAGAGACATAGCCGAACCAACGCAGATGGCAAGGAGCTCCAAGCTGAGATTCTGAATAAACCTGTCGCGCGGCAGGATCGCGACGGCAAGGACCGAGATTATTGGGATTAAATAGCCCGTCGTCGTGAAGTAAGAGGATATTCGTGTCGATTGGTACATCGATATGCCAATGATAGGAGGGATGGAACCTCTGCGCAGAGCAAGAATACATTAGTACAGAAAGTCCTAGAAGAAAGAAAAGAATGAGGATTGACTTCTGACTTGAACATCAAGCCCAATGTGGCGGCATTTAGCCCGACCTTGTCCATGAGGCATTTCAATATGGTGGGCTTTGGCTTCGGATGTACCTCCGTATTGTCATCGACAGCGGCGAATTCCTGTTCCTCCGGAGCCTTGCCCATGGACCCATTTCGCTGCTTTTCTGGGTTCGCCATGGGTTGAGATATTCAGGTGCTGGTAGTGGCAGATGTGAGGCGGGCATAGGCGCGCAAGCGAGTTGATAAATGTCCAAGTTCGTCATTCATGAACTGTAGGTCGAGCCCACAAGATTCCTTTTAAGACGATGCGATGTAGACGTCGACGGTAGAATAGTGTTGGCCCATGATGTCATTCCACATTTCCCAATGGTGAAAGGGACTTCTTGTTTAGCCAATCCTCCATGGGTGGGTGACTAGCCTAGGAGGGCACTGTCAATCTGTTCACCAGGGGCGCGGACCTTTCCACCCCCAATAAGCCGAGATCTGAGGATAGAGTTTCTTTGTTGATGCATGTGTAAGGTGGCGTGGTATCGCAACTTACGTTTGCTACTGGTGGAAAAGCTAACACACCTTCCCTTTTACTGAAGATATCTTAAGGTAGGCTAGGCCATCGCCGCAAGATCGAATATGTTTGTGCGCTGAGGTTGCCAAGTTTCTGGTTCTTCCCACGGAGTTCAGTGATTTAGATCTTTTGAAGCGTCGACAGCAGAGCCGAGTACAAGGAACCGGCCAATAAGTACCAAGTAATCCAGAGAGTATTTGTGTAGGAGGCTTAAACTCGGGATGTTTGGCGCACACTTGAAAACAAATTCGATGAAGCTGACTGTAGGGCAGAATCGGCGAGATGTGCTGGAGCCCAATATTGGTGCGGGAGACGGCTGCATCATCGTGACGTCAAAGGGTCACCCCATTGATGATTGGGGTAACTATGTGCTGGTCGATAAGCCCCTCCTAGTCACACAAAGTGTAAGGTGCCACAACCTTCCAAGAAATCTTCTTCAATTGTTAATGTGTCGGAAGTCACGGTTTTTATTATAAATAGTTTGCACCGCGCGTTTTTCATAAGAACTCCTGTCATTCATAGTGTAGGATTGGGTTATGGGTTGCCGGTCCGCGTAAGTGGCTTCGCCTGGCAAATCATCAAGACTGCTTGCTTGCACGCCAATGGAAAATGATAACTTAAGCTAGCGTGAACGTCGCAACCTGGTAGTCACCGAAATTATGCATCTGGTGCCTTAACGTTTAATTAAGGATAAATCTATACCTTTATTGTTAGATGCTACTTTCACATACCTCATTTACCAATGAAGTATAGCCTCTGACAGTCAGGTCCACTTGTCGGATGATTAAGATTTCTGCATCAATGTCGGGGTTTAACTTAAAAGTAGACACTGACGGCCTTCTTGCGTAATGGGGAGGCTTATTGCAGATATTAACCAATCGTCAGAAGCATATATACACCAACTTCAGCCTCAAGTTATCTCAATCTGACTAGCAAAGCCAATGGGTTACGCCCACCTCACAGCTGTCTCGAACCCTTGAAATAATCCATCAACCTCTTGTCTCAAATTAAACAAGCCGGCCTCATTCCGAAATGGTGCATATATACCGGTGCTGCAGATGGAGTTCTATATCCTCAGCGGAGTGCGATTAGTTTTGTCCAACCTTGGAAATATCTGGTTAACTAAGGGATAAGCACCCTCCTTTGACAATACTATTATATCAGGCATAAATAGGCTCTCATCCAGGCGGATTTTAACATGAATTTAGACACAGTTACAGAGTGAATTCTGTATAAAGGCGGTAGAGGGTTAAGGTAATATATATAATAAGCAAGCAGATTACTATAAAATCTCTTAGTATTTACACCTTAAATAATAAAATTCTTTAAAAGAAATTTAAAAGTCTAAATTAATATATACCTTGAACTTAATATAACTTATGCTATTTAGTAATAAATACTTATTTCTGCTATTATATAATAAGCTAAGACTTTCTAAGCTTATAAATAAGTGCTAGCTTTTAATACTATTAAAAAGATTTTTTTTTTATTATCTTTTATTAAAATTAAGCTTAAGCAAATAGTAGGAAAATATCCCGCAGTAAATACCATAAACCCAAAGAGACTAACACATATTATGTTTCAGATCTGGCCGACCTGGACCTAAAATAGCGGTTTGAGCCACTAGATGTTAATAAGCAGGTTGACAAAACGATTATCCTTTAATTACACCTCTGACCGAGGCTGTGTAGGACTGACTTGCTCCTCGGCGGCTCCCGTTGCAGTAGATTCCCTGTTCTGGCCATTGGCAGGATAATTGCTGCTAAACATTGATAAGATGCGAATTTTAGCAAGTTCTATTATGGTTCTAGCCCTCGATTCTACTCACTGCGACAATTTTCTCATCTGCTGTTTGGCCGAGGTCACTCTCTCGTCGACCTGGATATATTCGGAACAGACGTATATGCCCTGTTTTCTCATTAGCGTCTGGCCACCAGTTCAAGGGAGGTGGTGCCTTACTAGAAAACCACTGATGAAATGAAGCACCCAGGCGATGATCGAAAAGGCGATAACAGTCCGCCACTCCGAACATCCGGCTCCATTAATGTTGACCCTGCCCACCGGCCCAACCCTCCAGAAGCGTCCCCAATAATAGCCCCAATAGTTATAGTACCACCCTGCACTGCAGATATGGCTCCTCGTTCTCTATCAAAACAGAAAAATATCAAGTTACCGTTTACAAGAGGGCAGCAGGGAGTTCTTACCGTTTCAAGTAAGCAAAACGCGATCAACCACATGATAAAGAGGATAAAGTCGAATGGAAAAGCCATGAAAAGAATATCGATTGGTGCAAAGACCACTATCGAATAGACGATAGTAATTCCTGCGACGACCATAGCGTAGATAATTCGTCCATCGACACTGACATTACTAGTCTCATTGATAAGGTAGCAGAACCGGCCAAGGAGACCCAGTACAATCGCACCGCAGGCGAGCTCCAGAAATCGCAGGATTACGGAGGCGACCTTGTGTCCACTGCCACTATTCGCCATCTTCAGATGAAGTAAAATCTCCTTAGTAATGGGTAATAAGTAGCCAAGTAATTGGTTGATGATTGATACCAAAGATTTGTTCGACTCGAGACGAAATAGCGGACTGCTATCTCAACCACCACTGCCTGGTATAAGTACATGATGAAGGCCAATACCCGGTATGATCCGGTGCTTCTGTTTAGCCCTTTCAAAGGTCGATGCGTAACTTTCAGCAACGTCACCATGACTCAGAGGCCAGTTAAAGGTTGACGCCTGACATTGGGGTCGCACCCTACTCAAGCATGCAGGCTGACCACCCACTGCCGTTTCACTGCCATTGACTGGGCAAAACCCAACTAAATTTTAGGGTCCAGAGTACGAAACCGGGCCAAATTGAACCCCATTATTAGAGAGGACATTCAAGCAAGCAAAATTAGCACATCGGTCGTCTTGTACCGGAGAACCCGGTATCTTCATAAGGATTCTGACCTTGCCTTTTCCGGCGATGCCTCTGACTGCCTTTGGCCACTTGTAGAATAAGCCTTTGTGAAGTTATTCGCATTCTAATAACGAGGAGGTGAAAAACGACACTTTGAGGAGGGACTTTACGGAAACAAAGATAGATTCTGCAACTCAATGACATACTGCTTTTCCTATATAAAAAGCCGCCAAATTGTCGAAATGCCCGTCTTAAGGTCTCAATCGCTGTCAACCCAGCTTGCGGATTTATCATTAACCACCGTGGAGATATCTCAGCGGCCTGTGCCTGACTCTCAGCCATCTGCCTCAGTGTCAGGCCCATTCCAAGGGCACCGATCCAAGGAGATGGTCATTGTCTAGCAAGAAGACTTCGTATCCTCTCACTCGGCACGCAATAGCCGGGATAGCCTATTGCATTGTATTTGAACCATACCCTTGTTGTCGAGGTTAGCTGCCGCGTGCCAGCATGGCCGTCGCTGTTGAAATATATTTTGGGCTAGATGATCTCGACCAGTCGAATGCATAGAAGAAAGACGAAATAAGTTTGAAGGGGGATGGCCCAATCGAAACCGGCCAGTGGCAAAGTGTTGTGGTTTGCGCCTGGCTTGGCCGACGGTGCTGCCAGAATCCATAAGGCAGGAAGCGATTAGGTTCTCTCCGCTGAAGCTAAGAACGTCATCTTTTGCACGTATCTCGGGACAAGTTCATCGCTAGTGAGAGACCTCTTAATTCTCAGCAATACCTATGCTGGCGACTTTTCGATAAAGTGAGGAGAGGTATTTCGTCATTAAACTTCGAATGATCATTTGTATTCTGTCATCCTGCCTCCTCGTCAACACACGGATTGAGAGAGTTAACATGTGTGTTCCTTTTTGAGCTTCAGTGATGGCCGCCAAGAGGATAAGATGCCCATTATGGATCATGCAGATTTGGGTAAAAACATCGACCAGGAATCCCCGGTCGTCGAGACCTGTTCCTCTCTTGAGAAGATATTTAAAAATGACGATGCCCATCTAGAACCTATGTAAGCCATAAGCGTCATGAACACAAGTTCCCAGGACAATGCTTCAGCCGTTAAGCTAAGGCTAACCCGATTCCCTTTCTTTGTATCGCAGCCGTTGGTGGTTCCTCTCATCGACGTTCCCTATGATTGCAGGGACTCTCGGCCCTGTGGCTTCAGCATTTAGTATCTGTGCCCTAGCTCAGCCATGGCGACAGCATCTCATCCCTGGGGGAGACGTCCAGGAAGCACCTTTCGTCGCCAATCCGTCGTGGTATGCCATCCCAAGACTACTCCGATCAATACTTAGAGCATGTCGTCTCTGACTTGTGCTATTATAGGTTGACGATTGCTAATGCCATTCAGCTTATTATCGCCATCACCTCAAACATGTTTCTACTCCTTAACATGGCAGGAAGAGTTCGCTTTAGTCTGGCACAACCCATTACTATAGGCGGATGGTACTACACAAAAACCACATAGAATCGGGGTATGCTCCTAACATAAGATCAACAGGTACATCTCAGCGATATGTCGCATCTCTCTAAGCGCCACTGCCGCTGGGCCGCTCCTCAAAGCCATCAAATTTCCTGAAAAAGAGCTCATCTGGTCCCAAGCATTTTACTATGGCGTGTGGGCAGCCATCCTCTACTTCTTCGATGCTTCCCTCATGGCTCTGACCTTCTGGGGCGCTTCATCTGGTCACTACGGGAAGGACTTTATGCTAACCTTCAGTAAACGCACTCTGATGTTGCAGACCATTATGTTCCAGTTATACCTCCTTATTGGCGCCTATGTTTTCTCTAAAGTAGAAGACTGGAATTACCTCGATGCCATCTATTGGGCAGACGTTACTTTCTTCACAGTCGGCTTCGGTGACTATGCCCCTACAACTACGCTTGGAAGAGCTCTCCTGATGCCGTACGCCCTCTTTGGTATCATCAGTCTTGGTTTGGTCATCAACTCAGTCAGAAGTCTACTCCTCGAGCGTGGAGGACGCCGCTTCCAAGCCCGAAGGGAGGAGAAGATGCGACGCAAGATGGTCCAGACCATAACACACAGGGGTGAGGATAATATCCTCAAACCCATTCGCGAAGAGTCTAAAATCTCTCGCACACAACCAGACAAAATCCCAACAACCGAGTTTGAACGCCGCAGGGCCGAGTTTGCTTTAATGCGAAAAATACAAGCACAAGCCTCTTTTCGCAGGAGATGGATGGCTATGACTATCTCCACTAGCTTATGGCTCGTTTTATGGTTAGGAGGTGCGGTTGTCTTTGAGAAGTCCGAGAAGCCCTACCAGGACTGGTCGTACTTCGACTCCCTTTATTTCTGCTTTGAGGCCTGGACTACTATCGGATATGGTGACCTTACCCCTATATCTAATGCAGGCAAATCGTTCTTTGTCTTTTGGTCTCTTTTAGCCTTGCCCACTATGACAGCGCTTATCGATGGTGCCCGCAATTACGTCGTAATTCGCTTAGACCACGTGACAACTTATCCACCGCAAAAGGCGGCCCGTGAAATCGTGTGCGCGACGCCTGATAAGTGCGTTTGATAAGTCCCCGCAACTTATCTAGCTCCGGACGGAAAAACGACACCACATAGAAAGGCCTCGATCGACCGAGATGGCCGCAGACGACTCGTACACGGCCGCAGACGAGCGCGCCCGCGCCGCCCGGAGGGCGGGCCTCCAGGCGAAGAAGGACGAACAGCCGGCGAACACGGCGCGGAGTTACGCTGCGAAGCAGCGGGAGTGGAAGGCGCGTCCTCCCCGGCCGCCCCCCTCTCTTCCCCCTTTCCCTTCCCTCTTTTTACGCAGGAGCCCCATGGACGGCTAACAGACGAAAACCTATAGGCCTGGTGCCGTACGCCCCGGCCTGCGGCAGACGGCTCACTCTATAGCTGGCCCGACGGCGAGCTCGTAACGCCGGACAAGCTAGCGGCGTGGCTCAAAGAGGATATCCTCTTACGACGCGTAGCGCCGCCGCAGAAGAAGCCACGGGCACGGGCACGGGCACGGGGTAAGGGTAAGGGTAAGGGCAAAGGCAAGGCGGTACAGTTACGGCAGCAGCTTGAACAGGAGCAGCTCGAGGCCGCGGCCCTGGCAGAGGCCGAAAGCCTAGCCGAAGCCCTTGAGGTCCCCCTGGTCGAGGCCGCCGAGCTGCTCGCGGACGACCGCGAGGGCTACGTGCCACCCACGGCCCTTGCGCCGGCTGCAGCAGACCTTTCCGAAGGATCTCTGCTTACGAAGGGCACTATCGACGCCTATATCGCGGCCGTTATCGAGCTCTGGCGGCTCCAGGTAGCCCACGGTAACGCGAACACGGAGAACCCCAGGGGCGCCGCCGTACGGGGCTTCCTTGAGCAACGGGGCCGACAGCGGGGGAAGCACGACCGCGCCTCCTTTAAAGACCGCGGAACCGACGGGATCCAGGCCGGCTATTCGCACGATGAATGGCTCCGGATCCAGGATCTCCTTCTCAGCGGGGCCGCATACATGCCGCAAAACCTCCGTACGCGAGTCGACCTCCTATTCGGCCACTACTACCTCCTACGAGGGGAGAACCGCCGTAAGATGGAGCTTGCGGACCTATCCCTACTCGACTATCCGTCTTCAGAAGGCCCGACCCCCTGTGGCTGCCTCGTGACCCTTCTGCGAGACGGTAAGCTGAACAAGACGGCAAAGAAAGAGTTCATGGGCGCCCTCCGGCATAAGGACCCCTTGCTCTGTACGCAAGGGGCTCTGGCACAGCTCTTCTTCTGGCGCTGGCACGTCGCCGGCGAGTCGCCCCCGTCCTTCCGGCGCCGCCAGGACTGGTATCGGATCAAGGCCCTTGTTGGACGGGACCGCGAGCAGGAGCTCTCGTACCCGACGCAGCTACAAGAGACCTGGCGTATCTTCGGCGCCGCTGGCCTTGTCGCGTCAAAGAAGACTCACCTCCCGCGCAGGGTAGGCGCCCAGGACGCTGAGACCTACGGCACGTCGCTCGCACAGATCTCGCAGGCCGGCCGCTGGAACCAGAGCGTGCTTTGCCAGGCCTATCTTACGCACCTACCGCGCCAGTTCATGCGCATCGTCGCCGGCTTCTCGGCGTCGCCGGGGGACTACTTCCTCGCGCGTGCGGCTAATGAACCCCCGTACGTCTTACAAAAGCAGCTCTGGCCGTGGATCGAGGAGTGGGAGCCTCGCTTTGAAGCGCGCGCGCGCCGGCAATGCTGGGCAGAAGGCGGCCTCGACGACGACGACCTAGCCGCTGACGGCTTCCTTAAGCTTATGCGGCGCCTGCGCATAGTACTCTTACAGGACCTGGCTGTCTTGCAGCCTCGCTACCCGTCGCTGCCCTTCTTCGCCTATGCCCCTTTCAACGGGTCTGAATGGGACGAGTTCGCCGTCGCCGTTCGCTCCGACGCGGCAGGGGCTACGGAGCCGTTAAGCCTGCTCGTACAACGCGCCCTGCCAGAGCTAAGCGGCGTGTTAGAGAGCACGCGCGAGGCCCTCTTACAGAATAACCAGCGACTCGCCATCCGATTAGAGGCCCGGCTAGAGGGAATCCAGGGCGGTCTCGATTCCCTGCTCCAGGGCAAGGTCCCAATCACCTTTACCGGCCACTTTGGAGCCGGGCCAGCAGTGTCGCTGGCGCCGGCGCCGTCGGCAGCCCCTACCTTGAACTTCAATACGGCTCCGGCTCCGGCTCCAGAGCCTCCAGTACCAGGTATGCCCGTCGTTGCAGCCCTGGCCAAGGTCTTTACAGTGCGGGATGTCTGGAAGGAGTGGGAGGAAGGGATTGCAGGTCAGCCGGCCGTACGGGTGCTAGAAGAGACGTGGGGAAGCCGCTGGCGCCCGGGGAACGGGATCAGGGTGCAGTTCTGTCGCCGGAAGGTGATCTGGGACGAGCTCTTGGCCCGCACGGCGTCCGGCAAGAGCGAGGAGGAGGCAGTTGCAGAGCTAGAGCTCTTACGCGCCGGCCGGAGCTTGAACCGGCTCGTCGACGAGCTCAAACAGCGCCGCCGGCGGGGCCAGGGCCAGGGCCGGATACGGGTACAGGTAGGGACCCCCGTGCCCGATGACCCAGACCCGGGACCAAGGCCGACTCGGGACCAGGGCCATCGGGGGCGCTGGGCTCGGCTAGGGAGGAGGCGGACCGCCCCTCGTCGACGGTAAGCTGGCCGTCAGGTAGGATCTTTATATATTTATAGCGGTAACTAGTCCGTATCTATCTATCTATCTAGAAGGCATATTTTTATTTTTTATATTTTTTATTTTTTTTGAAGATTAAGGAGCAGCAGGATCAGCGCATTGCTATGTCGTAGTCCTTGCAGCGAAGCCTGGCCCCCCAGCCGCTGCACACGCAAATATCTCAGCGCCCGCTCGCCTATACAGCGTCGCTCTTGAACCAAACGGACCGCCAGAGCGTAGCAGTCCTCCAGCCCTGGAATTGCATCGATTTGGCTCCTAACCGTCGAGATATTCGCGTGCGCGGCGCCGGGCACTTATCAGATGGTAGTTGTGTAATCACATACGATTTCCCGAAATTACTCCGCAAAACGACCCCACGATAAGTTCTGCTTATCTCACATGCCAGTGACACCGTGGTAAAGTTGATCCGAAATGGTACCCTTCGACTAGGAAATATCACGATCCTGCCGGGCAATGAAAGTTTTATCCATAATATGAAGTACATCATTAGCAAGTTTACATTCGGCAAAGCCTTCCGAGGCTATATGGACTCTGCATCTCCGGAGCTGGCGGGGTCCTTAGAGAGCATCAATCATGGCTTGGCTGGGATCACGACCGGTACCTACGAAGAAACTCTCCAGGGTGATGACAGAGGCTGCCCCAGCACCCCTGTTATCGATCGAAGGGTTTCACAGAACCGCCACCCACAATGTACTTGCCCTCCATCCCGGCGCTCGCTCTCTCGCCTCCGTAACCCTCACGATGAGCTTCCCACGGGCACCGATTTCCACTTCATCCTTATCTCCGAGATCCAGGTCATTGCAACCAACCTCAAAGAATCCAAGCCGCATCGCTACACTTTCGACCAATGGGCCTGGTACCTGAAACTTATCGGCGAAGATGAACACAATGCACAGGCGCATCGCAAGGCTAAGCCAAGGGAAAAGCGCCTGGATCTGAATGATGATGACGTAGATAAGGAGCCGACGTGGTCGTGGGTCGGGAATTGCAATCCTTTGATAGGTAGTCAAGAGGAGAGTGAGTGGATTCTTGATAAGTTGATATATAGACTACGAGAGTCGCTATCGCCAGAGAGGAGGCGGCACCAGTGGAATGGTGCCGAGAAGGCATATGGGGAGGCGCAGGAGGTGTAGAATTTGGATGGAGATGGTAGCGATATGAAGCAACAAGGATGACACTTGTCTCTTGAATCGGTCATTTACACATTGCGATGAAGACCATGGGTTGTTCTTGTTCCCGGCTACTTAATATATGTATGGGATGAAGTTAGACTAGTTTAAATAGGATTGGGCAATGTGTTCGAAGATGCCAGTAATTTCGACCACTTACTTGACAGATCTCCTCGGTGTCCACAAGCCTCAATCCCATACTTACACCACATGACGACAGTACAAGCGGGGTATGGAAAGATAGTTCAATGAAGCAATTTCGGCCAAAACACCATACAAATTATTGTGACGTTATTAATAAATTCTGTGCCAATTCTAGAAAAGAAACATACTATTGATACCTATGATGGCATTAGCTTTGTTAAAGAAGATCATAGTCGCTGTATACACCTAAATGACCTGACCTGGGTAGCTGCTTTTCCGGCCGAAACAGATAGTGGCACCAAATTTGAGCCTTGCCCATAAAAACACGCAGCTTTTGCATCAACACACTGCCCCCAATGCCGCTGCAGCTAGTCCAGCTTTTTCTTCCTATTTATCTTGATGAAAAATGGGTTTAATACACCAAGGTCTAGGTCACGTAACTTAAAGCAAACGGCGTTGTTAATAGCTGGAAGCACCCAATAAGAGAACGGCAAGTCTGAGAAAATGGGAAATAACCTCAGTTACAGAAGTATATATATGGCTTGGAATACTAACTTATATGGACTTACATGAGGAAAGAACGATAAAGAGCCAATGGAGTACCCCCAAGTCAGGTGTTCAACGCCCCCAGCACTCAATCATCAAGTTCATACCGTATTGGAAGTTTCAGCTCGTCGACTGGCGACGCAGAGCATCCATGTTGAAATTAATGGTCAGAAGTCTCCAGGCTCCTGCTGGGCACTCTCCCACCCGGTATTCTAGGGTGCGCGACGTTGACCGGCTCGGTTTGCTCCAGGATCCTAGGTGTTGAGACCGTGTGACCAAGGTGGTCCGATGTGCTGGTGACTGGGATGTGGATACGATGTAAGGAGCTGTGCTCCTCTCGGATATATGTAACTTAGAACTAACAATAACACAAGCAACCCTTTTTATTTCAACACTAGGGTACCTCGTACAAATAGAATCAGTCTTCGTCTGGGCCGTTGAAGCCATAATCTGCTAGGCAGGAAAGGTAATCTGCAAAGCCGTCGACACTAGGGGTGCTGACGACGTCGTCATAATGCGGTGGGGGTGTCCTGGCGCCGATTTTGGGCGTTTCGTCGACGGGTTCGGGGGCTGGTGGTGGTGTGATATTGTTGTCGAAGGCAGGAGGGTTGAAGATGGGTACTCGCAATAGGTGGGGAGTTCGACTCGGGCAGTGGACGCCTGCTGCCTTAGCGGAGGATCGTAGGCCTTGTTGGCCATAGGCAAAGTGTGTAGCCCGCCACGAGGAGGAGAGCTTCCCGCTAGCCAGGCTAACATCAGCCATTGTTCCAAGGAAAGATTGTGGCCAGGTTTCGTTTAGGATGGTCATGGCGTCGGGGCATCCACAGGTCGACTGGTAGGTAGCGGACTGGAACATCTCGTCGGAGTAGGCGGGAATGCTGATGCTGGCCGAGGTGGCTTGAAAGTTGAGTAGGGTAAACGGCCAGTTGGTGGCGATCTCAAAATTCCGGCACTTTGTTCCCATTGGACCATTAGTATCAAGGAGGTTAATTCGCATTATGACCTATTTCGTCGGTATTAGGACTGGAGTTAAGAAGGAGTATGGCATAAGCTTACTTGAATCTAGTGGTTAATATTGACATTCTTCTAGATATATTTGGGATGCAGCCTTAATTCCTTCTTCTTAGCCATTGTATTACAAGTTGGGATATATAAATCGACTTTAATATCCACAGGGCAGCAGAGACTTTCCAATCCTAAGTTTAAGTTACATAAGAAGTTAGTACTTAGCTTTAGCAAAGGCTGAATTGCAGTATGTTATCTAGATGCCTTTAAAGTTTGTTATTTAGCAGCTATTTTGCAAGCCTAAAGTTACTTTTTAAGAATGAGTTTATTATATAATATAATCTTAAGACTTAAAGACGCCTATAATAGGTTTAATATTTTCCTAGCTATTATATTAAGAAGTAGAAATTTAATATAAAAGGCCTTTTTAATATACTACTTAATATTAATTTAGTATTTTATTAATTTAATTATAAATACCTTATACTTATATACTTAGACTTAAGCTAGAAGTATTAACTTAAAAGTAATAATAGTTTTAGTACTAATAAGAAAGCGTTTCTTAAAGATATTAACATTATAATATAATTAATTATAATATTATTAATAAATTATAATATACTTTATTATTTTTAAAGATAATATATTAAAGACTTATATTATTAAAACCTTTTATTTTAATTTTTTAATATTATAAATAAAACTATAAGTAAATACGTATTATATATTAGTAAATTATAATTTATATAATAAGTATATATTATAATCTTTAGTAATTAAATATTATTTTAAGGTATTAAATAAGATAAATCCCTTTATAATTATATTATAGGCTAAATAAAGGTATTAAAAGACTTTATTAATTAGTTATAATAGGGTTAATATATATTAAGGCAATAATAGGTCTTTACTAATAGTATTATATTTTAACCTACTTAAAAAATCCTTAGTCAACCTTTATAACATACCACACCTAATTTATCTATTATACCTCTACTTAAAGGTTAGCCAGAGCCTACTTATAATTATATTATATCTTTATAATCTTAAGTTAATAATAATTAATTAAAGGCTTAAAGAAGTAATTATATTTACTAAAATAAAAAACCTTATATATTATAACCCTAGTAGTTATATTATATAAACTATATATTTTCTTACTAATTATATATAATTATAATAAATTAAGAAATTATATTTATAATTATTAAAATATAATTATAATAAAAGTATTAGAATTACTAATAATGTTAATAATTACTTAATAACCCTTATAATTACTTTATAACTATATTTTATATATAGATTATACTTATTAATACTTATATAAAATCTAACTTACTAGCTAATAATTAAGATTTCCTTATATTAATAAGTCTTATATATATTACTTAATTATTAAGTAATATAATAATTAATATTTACTTATTATTTGCCTTATAAATTTATTTATAAGAACCTAATATAAACTAGTTTATTACTTAAAAAACTGTAATTATTATATTAAAAATACTAAAAATAGTTCTTAAGGCTAAATATTAATTTAAATACCTTATTAAAAAAATTAAAAGATATTAAAGTCGCTCTTTAAAGGTATTTATAAAAGAAATAAAATATAATAGTTATATGTTTTAAATAAGAAAACTAATCCATACTAGGTTTATATTTATAAAGTATATAAGGCATTAAATAAAGTAAGTTAATTATTATATCTCTTAATAATTAAATAATACTTATTAGGCTTATTAATATAAAGAAGTCTTATTAATAGCTAGTAAGCTAGAATCTATAAACGTGCTAATAAATATAATTTATATACTAAAGGTAGCCCTATAGCTTAGTAAAAAGTAAGAGTAATTTAAGGGTTAGATCTTTAAGGATCGCTAGTAATCTATAATAATCTAATTATTAAAGCATTATAATCTAAGTAATCTAATAGAAGAGGATCGTTACTAGGAGAAGTAATCCTGCGGTAATTAGTGGAAATTATAGGGGCCACATAATATAGCTATATAGGTCGTAATATAAAGGTAATAATATATAAAAATATCTTATTAAAGGCTAAGCTTAAAGAGGTTTAAGAGGTAAATAAGATATTAAGCTAGCACTATATAGTAAAAAGAATCTAATTATAAAAAAAAGGATTAATAATTATAAAGGAAGTAAAAAACTTAATTAATTAAATATATATTAATATATAGCTAGTAGTTAAATTATTAAGGAGTAGTAATTAAGAAAGGTAAATAAAATAGGGGTTTAGTGCTGTAATATATATAGCAAGATAGGATATAATATAAGAACTTATTAAGAGGATATAAAAGTATTTAGAAAAAAGGATAGTAAAGTAATGTTAATTAATTCGCTAGGTTATAGTATTTTTATAAAAATATTTAATTTAAATGTTAAGGAAAGTAGCTTATATACTTATAATTTATACTAATATTACTAAATTATATATTTTCTAATTAATATATATATTAGTTTTTATATTTATTCTTCTATTTATTACTAATAATATTAAAAAAAGGTCAATACCTATATTTATAACATCTCCTCTTTATAATAACTTAGTTTTATTCCCTCCAGCTAGTTTATGCTAGCATACCTTAAAGACTTAAGCTATACTGCCTTAATCATAACATTCTTACTGACATTCAGCTGAAGTTTACCTTACAGCAATGCAGTACTACTCTAACCTACGCGATAACCATTGCCATTATAGTCAAACCCCAACAGAAAAATATTGTATTCGGTGAGGAGGATGGAGCAGGTATCGACCCTCCCAAAAGCGACGGGCTTGGGGACCGGGGGGGGGGGGGGGGGGCAACAGCGAACTCGGCGGATTGAACGGACATGAGACTATTGCGATTGGGCGCATTGTGCGCTCTTGCCGTCCAAGAGACGGAGACTCGGGCAGGTATGGCGCAGCGTTGGCTCGGTTTTGGCTTTCTTAGAAACCCCACCTCTCCTTTCTTCAGACTCCTTTTCTTTCTCTTAGTCGTTGTTCGGCATCTTCCAATCGTGAAGCATATCCGGCTCTTGACTCATTCGAGTACCTTGTTATGCTCCTAGAGGTACCCATATATTTCAGGAGTCGTGCATTCGCTGCAGAACAGGGGCTCACAAGGTTTGGTCTGGACCTTCTCCTGTCTCAATCCTTCGATCTCCAATTCGTGTCAATCTAGTGGGATTCCTGCTCCAAACTATCCCCGAAAGCCCCCTGGCCTGTAAGCCTTGGAAAGCATAAAGTGCCGTAAGGTTTAATGACGAGGTAAGCAAGTAAAGGGTTATTTCTGGGCCTAGGGGCACAATTGGCATATCCCCACGACAAACAAAGATAGAGACGGTCGGCCTTTGGGGAGATAATTCTGATGGCGGATCGAGTGGCGGTCCATTTGGGCGGTTTATCAAGGGATTTTATCCACCAATATCAGGTGGATTAATTGCAAACACCATCGAAAACTAGCTTCTGCATCTATCCAAAGAGTAATGTATTGAGCATTCGACAGTAAGAACTTGAACAAGTCAGTCATACATGCCCTGAACACGCCTTTGAGACTGTGAGTTCCCAGTGTACACCTAGCGAGCAACTCCAGACCTACCGTCCGGCATTTCCCCTTCATAAGAAACCGGAAGATCTGTAAGTTCAAGTGGTAGCTTTCGCAAGAGCATAACAAGGAATAGGCCACATGCATGGAGCGACATTGTCCGCAGTCTTTGTGCAAGAACATCGCTTGGTATCCTTCTGACCCCAATGACCGATGGTAATGGGTTTCTTTAGCATGGTCAGCCGAAAAACCTGAGTCTGTAGAACGAGCGCGTAAAGCTAGAGATGTTGGGTAGAGTTACTGCGTCGATCCTCTACAGTACTGGGCACAAAAGATATAGTGATACAAGCGATTAAAATGAATTCCCTATCTTTTGTTGTATGAACTTTTGCTCTTACACACTGCGAGGCAACCGAGAAATATGCTAAGAGCGTATGCGATGTAGCCCTTGTCTATGCCTGACACCATAGCACAACATGAGTCCAACCCTGTTCCAGTTAGTGCGCTAATTAGCGTCAACCACGCATGCCATGCACTTCGTGATGGTGCGGCTGTGTTGCGGCTGGCCCATTTGGTGTCGGCAGTACCATCCTCTCTCGCTAGGTACGAAACTCTCCGAACTCAGCCAGTCTACCTTTTTATCCACAAAGTCAGTTCTCACACCCCAGTCTAGTTCGTCAATCCGACGAGACTTGAATCTTGTTTTATAAATGGACAACTCAAATTGCATTCCTCGGCTTATTGAAGCCTAAACCCCAGCATCGGTAGTATGCCAGACCCGTCTCTGCTGCTTTTTCAGCTTCACCAAGGCGTGCTCAAGTAACCTAAAGTTTAATGAAACTGCAGCAAGGCAAAAAGTTCGTATTGACATCGTAATACGTTGGTGGAGAAAAAATGTGACATCCTGGCTATCTCTTTGAGCGGCACAAGGCAACACTCATGTCACTAGCCCCACTTTGCTTACTAACTCCGCTAGTACCTGCGGGGTACGTGAAGTTCTCGTCAGACAGCTGTATGATTTTTCACCACCAAATTCATCAAAATCCTCACACAAACAATCCCTAGCCTGTCGTAATTGAAACGATGAGCTCTTCTAAGATACAAGATAGCATAGATGATCACAGCTTTAATACCCCGCCTTTGAGGGCAGCTAATGACCCCACCGGCGTGCCTAATTTTCCGCCTGAAGAGGGCCGCGGTGATGATTTTCAACCTTTCAACCTAGAATATCGTGATTTCAAGATCAACCCTCTGCCCAAGGAACCGCTTGAATTATTCCAGCTTTTTATACCTATTTCCCTTATACAGTCATGGGTCAAATATACTAACAGCTGGGTCGCTTACCTGCTTGAAAATGCCGTTATTGACAACTGGAATACCCCCCTTTCTGAACACTCACGTATCCTCAAATGGGAAGGCATCTCCACTTCAACGGCTTATGTATGGCTTGGAGTTGTTATTTACCTAGGGATTCATAGGGAAATAACGATAAAGGACCATTGGAAAGCACCTAGCCTAGGAGATCAGCGCCCTCTTCACTCAATCATCAAGTTCATGCCGCTACGGAAGTTCGAGCTGATCAACAGGTATTTCCGTACTTTTGACTATACCAAAGTCGATATAAGGGATGAGGGTGATCTTCCAAAGACCTTCCAAGTGGCTGAAGAGTGGTCTGATCTCATACAGAAGGTGTCAAACGAGCTCTATCTTCCAGGGACTAATCTGACTGTAGATGAGTGTATGGTGCCTTTTACAGGCAGATCAAAAGAGACAACGCTTGTCAAGGGAAAGCCCACGCCGGTGGGCTTCAAAGTCTGGGTTATCGCCCAGCAGGGCTTCTTTCTGCGGTGGCTTTGGCACGTGAAGTCATCACCATATACCGCTGTTATCATCAACTTACCTACGCCGAAGCCGGTTGGCAAGAAGGGAAAGCTACGGACCGAGATCCCTCTCAGCAATACACAGAGCGTCGTGGTTCACCTAGTAAAAAAGCTGCTTCCTCAGACATATCACGTCTTCACAGATAACCTCTTCTCGTCACCGCAGCTCTTCCGCCTCCTTCGGCAGCTTGGCTTTGGTGCCACAGGCACGGCACGCCCTAACTGCGGCATTAGCACCGAGATGAAGAGGATAAAAGAGACCGGCAAAGCTCCTGACGGCACGCCTTTGAGGTATAACGAGGTCATACTGATCCCGATGCCGGATAAAAAGGTATAGACGACTTTTAGCTGTATTTCCCTTACTAATTTGTCTCTTTTTATTCACCCTAGGTCATCCAAATCGCTTGGAAGGATAGCGGCGTGGTGCTCTTCATTTCAACTGTGCACAGCGGCGCCCCTCACGAGCGCACACCAAAAAAGAGGAAGCTGCCGGCTAAGAGAGGCACGAAGGCAGAGGCACAACAGCTGCAGCGAATTTTCAACGGGGATAGCTTCAAGATAATCCCTATTCCTACTGTTGCCGCTCAGTATAACGATGAAATGAATCACGTTGACCGCGGTGATCAGATAAGGTCCTATACAACGTACGAGCACCGATTCCGGCGCGGTCCTTGGCAAGCGCTGCTTTGGAATTTCCTCCTTGAAGTCGCACTTGCGAATAGCTTCATTTTACAGAAGAAGACCCGGCACCCTCGTTGGAAGCCCTATAGCACGCTACGAGCTTGGAAGGAATGCATTTGCAACGCCCTTTTCAACACCTATGCTGCTGAAGGCGGCACAAGGAAGAGAAGCCGGTCAGGGAAGGAGGAAGACATCGAAGATATAGAGGCACGGCAAAATCACCTACAAAGAGATATCAATCATGTCTACAGAGGGTCAATTTCAGCCTGCCTAGCCTGTAAGGGCTGCCGGCAAGGGCAGCCTCGACCCTTTAAAAAAAGGAAGGCAAAAGGAGGATATCTCGAGCCGATATCAGGAAATCAGGGGTGCCGGAAGACTAGGTATGGTTGCAAAGTATGTGATGTAGCAATTTGTAACAATGCTGACTGTTGGTACCTCTATCACACGCCAATTTAGGTGTAGGTGGAATGTACCGATCGTCGCGATCATTTTGATTGGCCCCCGACCCCAGTCGTGACCCCTCTGTTGCCTTGTGCCGCTCAAAGAGATAACATTGCTATGGTTCCTTCATTCCCCACTTCAATACATCCGATTGTATATTTAACACTGGCAGCGGCATGCACTTGATTATCTGTTAAAGGGGCGGAATTATCCTTCAAGTAACTGGCTATTACTTAGGATGCAAACAATTCGCACGCCGCTGACGTGTCGAACAATAGTGGCGGCCGAAATAGTCCCAATCACAACCCGAGTAGAAATTAGACATGTTCTCGACCAGTGAGTGGCACAACAACGAAAACAAGGTCCTTACGCCCCCAGAGGGGACCTCAGACGAATTGAGTACGGCCAGTGACACAGTGTTATGGACATGCCGTCCCGTAAAGGTGAAACCCTATTGCGTAGACGTCGGCTTTTACTATCGCAGGGGCAGGCAAGAGCAGACAACATGGACAAGCTACTGTAATTAACAACAAGCTGGCTGAATCCTACGAGAGGGCCGTAGCGAAGTCTCTTCAGCTACCAATGAAGGAATATTCGAGGGGGGAGCGGGTCTCTGCTCGTGGCGACCATCTGAAGGCTGGTGATCCAATGTTCGAGTAAAGAAAGCCAAAGGGGTGAAGTGTTGAGGCAGAGAAGAGTGTGGGGTATAGAAGATGCCCGTCGGTGTGGCTACTACGCACCATAACCCGATCTTTTGTGGGTCCTATTATTAAGTAATCCTAAAATTAGTGTCTAAAAGTCTCTGGACGCTGCCCCGCTAACATATAACCTATCAGATTAAATCAAACTAACTGCTAACTATAAATATAATTAAAACTTTAATAGTTCTTATTAAAAATAAATAGAATTTTATTTATATTATATATAAAGTATAAAAGAAATTATAAATTTATAAATATAATTAAGGCTTTTATTATATAAGCTATAAAGAGTAGGAAGTTATATTAAGCTATTATTTATAAGGTATAATATTTATCTTAAATAATTATAAACATTATTTAATATTAGAAAACTTTATAAACTTAATATAATAACTTAAGATTTAGATATTTTTAAAAACTTATAATTTAGTAAATTTAATATATATTAATTTTATTAAAATATAATTATTATATTATATATAAAAAGCTTATTAACTTTTTAAGTATTTATATCTTATAAATAGTAATATATTAAGTTATATAACTTTATTATAATTATAAATAAAAGGCTATATAAAGGATATTACTATTTAAAGAAATTACTTATTAAAACCCTTTGTAATTTTAAGCTTAAAAAGAAGATTTAAATAAATTATTAAAGGTTTATTAATTTAAAGTTTATAAATAGATATTACTTAAGAATCTTTATTTAATTAATAATACCTTTAAATTATTTTTAATAATAAATTATTAATTTAATTATAACTTAATTATAAATAAGGTTAGGTATTTTATAAGCCTTATAAGAAGTTTATAAAGGAATTAGTTAATATAATAATTTATAAAAAGTTATAATTAATTATTATAATTTAAGAAGTAATTTAAAAAGGCAGTTAGTCTAATATTATTATTATAATCTATAATTAAATTATATAAAGTAAAGAATATACTTCTTTAAGTTATTAATAAGCTTTAGAAGAAGATTTACTTTTTATTTAAACTAGGTTTTACTATTTTTAAGAAAATAATACTTATATATATATATTAAAGTTTAAAATAAACTAGCTATTAGAATATTATATATTCTAAATTAACTAGCCTGCTTATAATTTTAATTTAAACCTAATTAAATATATTTAAAAGTAATTAAAGTTAAATATTAAATAATATTCCCTTAATTAAATCTCTTAAAAAAAATAAGTCTAATTAAGTAAAGTTAATAAAATATATTAAGTTAGTATAGGTAGTAATTATACTAAAGTGAATTAACTATCTAATTAACTTACTCCCTTACTAACTTAATACCTATATTTATATAAGGGGATAGTATATAAAATATTAAATAGAAAAAGCAGGGCTTTAATATAATATAACTTTTATTATTATTAGATTTTATTTAATTTAATTCTATATAAGTAAAGTTATTTCTGTTAAATGGATTGAGTTGCTATAGGGTAGCGTATTTAGAGACTTTTGGAGCATAATTTTAAACGGAAGCATAGGAGCCCGACCTCTCTAGGCCAATAAAACTGTTGCCTAACTTATGGTAGGAAATGCAAATGTCCTGTCTGAACTTTAAAGTCGGCTTAAGAATAAAACCCTTTAGGCTTTAATCTAGTCCTTACTGAATATAAATTGAGAGGACACAGGCAAGACATTGTCGCCCCTGCTCTTATCTATAAAGCCCCTCCTCTGTATATATTATAAACTAAAACAGCAGCTTAAATTTAAAGATAATATATAAGTTTAATTCTGAGTTAGGAACTTGGCTTATGCTTTGTCTGATTGCTATAACTATAGTGGTGGTAGTAGTCCTTTTTGTCTTTAGTTTATTAGTATTTTCCTTTCTAGTAATCTAAGTCTCTATACTAATAATTAAGATATATTCTTAACTAAAGATTGCAATACCATAGGCTATAGGTAAAGATTAAAAGCTATATAAATACTACAAGTACTATAACTAGTCTTTAAACTCTTTACTTTACTAATTTAGCCTAAACCTATATAGTTTCTTAGGTATTTAAATTATAAATAGCTATAGCGTGGTATAGTTTTAACTTATTAAAATTAAAATATATTTTAATTTCTTTTTTTAAATATTAAGTATTAATATAATATAATATAAGCTATATTAAAGTCTTTAGTAATTTAAATACTATTTAATAATTTAATTGCAAATATGACTTTTATAGGTAGTATATTAACCTATGGCTTTAAAAGCAGTATATTAATTACTTACTATATAAGTTAGTATATATTATATAATTAAAAGGAAACCTAGAAGTTTAATAGACTATAGTTAATAAGAGGCATAATTCTAAGAGTAAGGGTTCCTAGCATTACTTAGTATTATATATAGGTTACTAAGGCTTATTTGCTTATTAATACTAGCTTAATATTAAAACTGCCTTATAAAGCATATATAATTAAAACTTTTACTATATGGTGTTTAAGGTATATATAATTTAAATAAGTTCTATATGCAACTAATATATTTGTAAATTTATTTCCTTACTAAGTATAAGCCCTATTAGAATGCAGATTACTTCTACATAGAGATTTGGTAAGCTAGTTATCTGGGCGCGGAAATATCAGCTTTTGCAATAGTCTTTTGCAAGAGGATTTTAGTTTTTCATTGGCTACATGCTCTTCTATTTGACTTAAACTATCACCTGGTGGTTCTTGCATATTATGCCGTCCCTTGAAGAGGTTGGTTATAATGTAACTAAATGGATGCAAGTCCTGAGTCCTAAAGAACAAGGAAGACTTCCAAAACAGCTTCAGGACTATAAATAGAAGAGATCAAAGTCTATTCAAAGGAGGGTAAATTCCTGCCCAAAGAGCAATAAGGAAGAAGTTGCCATTTTTATTATTATTCACCACTGAGTTACCCGCAACAGCGAGTGTATTCCTTCTTATCTTAGGGCCGCAGATTACTAATTTGGTATCACTTGGACCACAATTCGCAGCTGGAACAAGCAATATCTTGACTCGTCCTTTGAGGACACATATTGTATACAAATTCATAATCGACCTAAATCAGAAAATCAGTTATATTTCCTCTTTCTAGGTCTCCAGGCGCGTAATCACATTGTGACAACCTCGTGGTGCCGTCAGAAGGCAAGGGCAACTGTCAAGCAGCTATACCCGAGCTTGCTCGATCGGTTCATTCCAACGGGTTGTGACGGGGCTTGCGTCGGGGGCTTGCGTCGGCGTCACAATATCACGAAGTACTTAGTAATAAAACAAGCAAGAAAACGGCCAGAGGACTATATAGCGATTTTGAATAGCTTGCTCTAATTTGTCAGTAATGTCTCTACAATTTGATCCCAGTCTGGAGCTACCACAATAATCCTGAATTCTCAGAAATGCCAATCCTATTCAAATCCTCCGTCGCAGCCCAGTCGTACATTTTATTTGCCTTCAAATTCCTTTCCACGAAATCCTTCGACATACTCTCGACAACATCTCCTCTGTTGAACCAAGACACCGTATTACGCCGGGACGATTAGTGAGTGGGCGTCCCTTTTCCTCTAGCAGACTGAGTGGGTCTTGCCCGTCTTGCCCTGGAGAGAATGTGTCTCGTTCTATTCGGTGTTAGCGGTACCTCACACTGACACTGGCCGAAAGAGCAGAGTTGAGACAGGGAGACTAACTGCGTAGACAGGGTGGGCGTTCTCGCCCTTACCCATCGACGTGAGGTGCTTATTGATGTAGTCCTCCAACCTCTTGGAGGCCTCCCGATCCATATCTTTGAGGAGACCGTGGCAGATCTTAAGGTCCTCGATAAGTGAGTCGCAACGCGACCGGGTGAAATCTTCCCTCACGACGATGCGTAGCATTTTGACATTAGACTTAGGCGCCATAGTATACGCGGGGACCACCCAGCCTCGACAATGAAGGTGGTGCGCGAGCGCGAACTCGTCGTAGTGGCGATCCTCGCCACCCTCTTCCGGGGTACGGAATCTGAAGGCTACAAGTGGCAAGCCTCTTCCATTGCGCTCTGACATAATTAAAAAGCCTTGCTTCTCGATTGCCTCAGCTAGATAGTCCGCGTTGCGAGTCAGGTTAGTCATGATGCTACGGTAACCATTTTTACCAAGGCGGATCAGTTGATAATACTGGCCAATAACCTGGGAAGCGCTTTTTGAAAAATTAAGAGTGAAAGACGATTGGTTAGCCCCGAGGTAATTAATGTTAAAAACGAGCTCCTGGGGAAGGTATTCTGGGGCTCGCCAGATGACCCAGCCGACACCAGGGTAGACAAGACCGTACTAGTCATGTAATCAACATTTATGGAAAATCTCAAAGGCAAGGACGGGGGTGCGGCACCTTGTGGCCAGAGACGTTGATAGAAACGACCTTTTCGCATCGAAAATCCCACTCAAGGTCGGGGACAATAAACGGGGCGACAAAGCCACCGCTGGCAGCATCCACATGGATAGGTATATCAATATTCCGCTCAATAAGAAGGTCATTAAGACCTTTGACGTCTTCATACTCGCCAGTATAGGTCGTGCCCAGTATCATGCAGATGCCGATAGTATTCTCATCGCATAGGTTAATAGCCTCGGCAGGATCAAGAACATAGCGGTCAGGCATGCAATAAATAAACCTCTCCTCAATCTCAAAATAGCGCATGGCCTTCTCCCAGACGACCTGAACTGCCGAGGACATAACAAGATTAGGACTATCAGTGGCCTTACCCTCGGCGAGTCTCTGTGCTTTCCATCTCTTCTTCATAGCAAGAACGGCGAGCATAATGGCCTCTGACGAGCCGATAGTAGAAGTTCCGACAGAGAGGCCGGCAGGCGCGTGAAATAGGTTGCCCATTATACTAACGCAGCGGTTTTGAATGTCGGCTGATTGGGGGTATTCCTCGTAGTCAATAAAATTTTTAGGAAATGCCTCTGCCATCAGCTGCTGGGCTTCGTCTTCCTGTATTTTTGGACGGAATCATCCGCATGTTAGTCAATGTGTTTGCTAGCGAGAGATTTGACTGATGGTCACTATAGGCTGATGGACATGCGATCAGGGTATAGGGTATTGCGACTTCCCAAAGCTAAGACTTCAAATTCAGAGGTTGATGCAGTGACTTGATCGCTAAAGGCAGATAGCGGTCACTGGGGATAAGTAGTTGGGACAAGTTACCATGTAGGTGGTGACAAAGGAGGCCAAGCTTTGAATAATTAGTGTCCCTATAATCAAGATTATGACTCCCGAAACATACTTGAGGGTGGGGTTATTATCGAGGCTAAGGTGATCCTTGATCAAGCGATAGGCAATGTCACGTGGCATCTCACTCTCCGGCATCTGATGGCGTGGCAACTCCATGAGGGCGAATCGCGAGCCGTAGCTGGCGGTTGTGAAGGCATCCTCGTTGTTAGAGAGTTGCACCTGAGATGACATGGAGCCATGGGAGCGGTCGCTGTGGACGACGGAAAGATGACCCATGTTGTCGACGTATGAGGGTGCTGCGCTGCTGTTTCTGTTGATAGAGTGGAAGTGGTCGTGATGAGTTCCTGGTGATATCCTTGGCGTTGGTCTCAAGAGTAGGAATGAGGGCCGGAAGCCCACCAGCTTCGTGGACTGTACTTAAAGAGAAAAGCATATGTCACTATTAAGCTGGAATCAGAGCAGCTACAGCCGTGATAGGGGTTGCGTCACCGTTGCGTCGTGGATCTCACTAATCAGTGGTATGGGCTCACAAGAGGAGACTTGGGGCCGCTAAAAACTGTAGTTTTGGTGTGCATAGATGCCGTACTAATTGAGAACAGAATCATGAGAAAGACCAAATGAACTCGATAGGCTATGATCACCCAATGGAAAATGGCGATGGTGGCCGATATACACGTCATCGTAACGACATTGGACATAAAGAGGGCATAGCACGCACATGTTGAGCTACGTGACGGTGCAGCTACAGGGCCAGAATGATGAAGCAATATTACGGGGGTGGAAGATGATGTATTGTTTAAAGGCGTAAGGTACATGTGTCTGAAGGGAGCACAGCACCTTACATAGTATCCACATCCCAGCCACCAGCAGATTGGACCACCTCCGTCATACAGTCTCAACAAAGAAAGGCTAAGAAGCGCTGAGCTAACCACATCCAGCTTTGAGTTCGCAGGGGTCCGTGAGTGTTGAGGGTGCATCTATATTTGCATCATGAAGCCAATGAACTCGGGTTGCTCGGCTTAAGTGAATACTGTCGGCCGCCCTGTTCTGCAACCTGATGCTGTGGTTGGTCGCATCTGGAATAGAACCAAGACTATTGCTATCATAACAATGACATTCAAACGAAGGCCTCATCCAAATTTGTCTTTCGTGTTAAGCATTATTGTCATCGAGAAGTTTTATTATAGCTGGAGTCTATGGAAGTGCTAAGAAATGTAGTCTATATACTTAATGGTGGCCACGGTGTCTTGAGGGTGATTACATAGTGCTCTGAGCAAGGTCACGGTCGCTTCCTGGATGGCTGATCGTGCCTTACTGGGATTGATTGAAAATTGTAGGGTGCATATAATGTAACTGCGAGTGTTGTTGGTGTTGTTAACTAATTATTATTAATAAGTAATAAGTTGAAAAATGTGGAATTTCCTGCTGCTATATGTGGCATAGCTATAAGGGTAATAAGACCTTTAGATCCCCTCTTTAAAGAAAATACCTTATTTAAGGTTATTAACTAATAAGATATAATTTAATTATTAGCTTAATATGCCCTTTAAAATTATTATTAAGTAAGCTTTATATATTAATAAAGTATATAGTCTTAAATCTTAGCTAATTAATTATAAAAAGCTTTATATTTCTAGTAATATATTAAATACGTCTTAATAATAACTACCCTTATATAAAGAAACTAATACTATTATTATTTAATATAAATAAAATATATATCTTAGACCCTAAGTATTATTTAACTATATTTATATTTAATTTATATTTATTTTATTATATTATCTTATATTTTAATTTAATTTATAATAAACTTATTAAGTTAGCCTTAATCTATAAATATTTAAAACCTTTCCTTAAATACTAAAACCCTTTCTTTTTTCTTTAATTTTTCTTTTTCTCCTTTAATTCCTTTTTTTTATCTTTTAATAGCCTTTAAGTCTTATATTAAAGTATTTATACTTTTAATCTAATTATATAAATTATATATTTTAACTTTATATACTACTCTTAATATATATTAGCATTACTAGTAAATATAATATTATTAATAAAGGCGTATTATTACTTTAATATATATTAACCTTACTTTAACTAATTATAAAGGGATTTATCTTATTTAATATTTTAAAGTAATACTAAATAATTAAATATTATAAGCTTTACTTATTATATTACTTATAATATATTAATATATATTAAGTATTTACTTATAATTTTATTATAATAAAAAAAAGGATATAAATTTAAAATATCTTTAATATTAATTGTATTAATATTTATTAAAAGTTTAATTATATAGTTATTAATTATTATAACTAGATAATTATAACTAAGCTAACTATTACTAATAATAATTATATAATAATATATCTTATAATAGAAGTTAAAATTTATAATTTATTTTATTATAGTTTCTTAATATTAATACCTTAATAGTAATTACCTTAAAAGAATAATAATAAAGAGGGTATTTAACATATTTAAAATAAAAGAAATATCTTCTTTATACTTATAAATTAAGAGTACTTATTTAATTAAATCTTAAGGTTTAAAGCAGTTATTATATAATCTGCTAAAACTTAATATTAAGGTTGTTATATTTTATTACTATAATAAGTATATAAAACCTAAAACAAAGTAATAAGATTAAAGCTAAAAAGGGTTATAATTAAAATAAAGGTAAGGTAAGATTAGTAAATTAGTTAAGGTTTTTAAGAAAATATTATAATATATATAATAAGTATATAATACAGATATATATATAAGATAAGAATCTTAACCTTCTTAAAATAAATAATAATAAAAATATAATAAATTATCTAATTAAATATAATTAATTATTTTACTTATCTATAAAGACCTTAATACCTTTCTAATAGGTTCTTATATTATACTTAGTTTTATTATAAGACTTATAATATTAAGCCTGTAGTTATATTAAACTTCCTTAATTATTACTTTTTAATAATTTAGCTATTACTTATATATCTATATTTATTTAATTAATTAAATCCTAACCTTTTTATTTAATTATATTCCTTTTACTTTATAAGTATATCCTTTTTTACCTTATATTACTAAAATACTAAAATAATATAGTAAAAGTCTAACAACACCAACCCCACATCTAACCTCCCTAATTACAACACCAATTAAATACTTAGTAATATCATTACAAATAGTTAATTAAATTTAATAAAAAGTATATTAATTAATTCCCCTAAATTAGCACTTTAATATTTTATATACTATTTTTATATATAAATAATAGCATAAAGGCGGCTTTTTATAGAAGTTATTAGCTTTAAAATTAAATAGCTTAGTAAGGCTGCCTATACCTCTTATAACTATCTAATTAACTAAGCTTTATTAGACTTATTATTCTTTAATTTAATAAATTTAAGATATATCTATTAAAGCTTAGCTTTTAGAGCTTTTTATATATATTCTATAAGGTTTAAATTAGAGGAATATAATAGCTAATTAATAGGTTTTATCTTATAAAGAAGCAGCTAATCTATCGATAGTTAAGCTATATAAATCCAGGCGTTATCTTATTAAAATAGGTTAAATTTATTAAGGAAAGGGAGGAGACCTTCTGTAAGGGCTTTGCGATAAGACTAGCTAGAATAACTTCCTTTTTTGCCTATCTTATCCCTTATTATCGGTATAAGATATAACTGTTTATATTAAGTAATTCCTCCCTAAAATATAAGAGAGATAGTTGGTTTAATATACTGCTAGATATTAACTAGGTCTATATAATACTTCTTATTAGGTTAGTAAAAAACCTAGCTATTAGGGTTATTTAGGGCATTTAAAACTATAACCTTATTAATAAAGTAAATTTATAAGAAAGTTAGCATTAAAAAGCATATTATTTTAAGTCTAATTATAAGGATATATTTATTAATATAATAAATCTAAAAATAGGTATATTATAGCCTTACTTTTATATTATCTTTTAATAGTTTAATTCTCTTTTTTAACCTTTATTTATATTACTAATACCTTTATAATTATTAATATACTATTTAGGTTAATACTTTAATACTAAGCTTTAATAATGCCTTATTTTATATAATTAAGCAATTTCTTTTAATATATAACTAAATAAATATAATCTCCTAAATACTAAGTTTTTAGGAATACCTAAAATATAGTTTTAAGATATTATTATAGTTCTCTTTCTAGTATTTAACTATCTAGGAGATAGTCTTAAGATTTATTAAGTAAGAGGTTATAACCTATTTTATTAATTTACTAGTATATACCTCTATAACTATAGCTACTCTTTACTTAAGAGTAAATTTATAGCTTCTTTAGCAATTTCTGCTTATTTTAGTACTAAAATCGCGGTATTTAAAAGCCATTAAGTATATAAGTCTTATTATTAAAGTAATTAAGGTTATTTAGTAATACTAACTAAAGCAGAGTAGACGCGTTGGTATTGTTAGACTTTTGGCATATAATTATAGCTAAGTATATTATTTACTTATTAAAACTCTTAATTCTTAGCCTTTAATAAGGTAGTTTTATACATATTTTTCTTTATTATTTTAATAAGAAATTAAAAAGCTTTAAGAATTAACTTTAAAGAGCTATTATAATATCTTTTAAATTATTTTTAAAAGTATTTAAATTATAATTTAACTTTAAGAACTATTTATAAAGTTCTTAAAGTCTAAAATTAAGCTTATTAAGCTACCTCTTTAATAAGTATTAAAATCTATAATAATATATTAAGCTTTAATATTATAACTTTTAGGTTAAAAGAATTAAAACTAGCTCCTTTAAAACCTCTCTTAATATTTAATTTAATTATAATTAGTTAAAATATAGTATAAAAAGGTAAGAAGAATTTAATTTTAAAAATATAGGTTATAGACTTTTTAATTAATTACCTTATTTCTTAATTATATATATATTTTTAATAGCTTAAAGTACTTAATATTAAGAGGCTAAAGTAAGTAAGAAAAATAAAGTAATATATAAAATATAATAATAGTATTTCTTTATAATATATTAAGAAATTAATTAAATAATAACGTTTATAACTATTAAGAATTAAAAGATACTAAATATTAATTAATAAGATAATATTAGCTTATAATTATAATAAATAAATTAATTACTTAGGTTTTTATATTAATTACTTAAGGTATTATAACTTGTTTTTAGTTTTTAAGTTAAATTAATTTTAGGATTTTATGCCCTTTTAAGCTAGTAATTATTATATTATTTAATACTATATTTATTATAAAGTTAGTTTTAGTAAAGTTCTAGATATTATTTAATTAAATACTATATTTTATAATTATATTTTATATAAGCCTAAATTAATTATAAATAGTAATTAAATCTTTATATTTAGCTTTTTAATAGTTATATTTCCTTTTAAAATATATCTTAAGCTTTAGTTATTACTTAATTTTAGGTTTACTTAATAGGCCTAAAGTATAAAAATAATATAAGCCTTAGTAATAAACTATAATATATTATTTAATTAAAAACTAATTAATAAAATAGTTAAGATATAAGGCAAGGGATTTTTATCTTATATACTTATTTGTCTTATATACTTATTATATATATTAATACCTCTTTATATAATAAAATTTATAGGGATATAATAAGTAAGCCCTTATTAAATAAGATAAGGCCTAATATAAAATATAATTAAAATACTTATATAAGTATTAATTTAAGAAAGCATTTTCTTATTTATGTTATAAGGTAATTAATTAGCTAGTTTATAATAAGATCTTTTTATAAAGCCTAGTTGAATAAAGTTATAAATATATACCAAGTATTAAATAAATTTAATAATATATTAATAATAAAATTAAAAATTACTTATTATAATTAAGATTAAGATATTAAGTAAATAAGTAATATAACTTATAGTTATATATATAGCTTAGTAATAAAATTATATTAATAGCCTTTATTTACTAATAATATACTAGCCTTATATTAGCTATATAAGTTATATAATATATATAATAACTAAATTAAAATAAAACTAAAAGGAGTTACCTTATTAATAGCTAAGAAAATTATATTAAAATAATAATAGCTATTATAATATAGAAAGAAAATATATATATATAAGGGATTTATTTTATTTATTTATTAAATCTTATATTGCTTAACTTAATCTCTTATAACTTAGTATTATTATAAGAATATAATATTTTACTTTTTTTATTTATATTAATAATATATTAATATTATAACTTATTTAATCCTCTTTTTACTACTAATGCTAAATTTATAACTTTAAGTCTTTAACTTTAGGTAACCTAAACTTATATAAAACTTAATATATTTTTTTATTTTCCTATAAAACCCCGCAACTACCCTACTTCTATCTTAGATATTATAATACACTATCCCCCTTATCTTTACTAACTATTAATTAGCTTTATAGCCTTTATTAACTTTACTAACTATTTCTTTATATTATTAAGCTACTATTTATATAAGTTCTTAATAGTCTTTAATTTATAGTCTTTAATAAATCCCTTATTACTTACCTTTATAAGCCTTCTTATTATAAAGGATTACTTTAACTTTTATAATAACTTAATCTCCTTCTTAAAGTACCCTTTAAAGGTTATTAGCTTTTTATAATAATAATATATAAGTAAGAAGACTTTATAGCTTAAAATAACTTACTTAATAAAGGTAATATTATCTTCCTTATTTTAAGCCTTTTTAATCTCTATTAATATAATATAAAGCTTATCTTTATATTTATAATCTTTAAGAGCTATTATAAAATAAGGGATTAAGTTAGGCATTTTAGTATAAAAGGCCTTATTAGGTAGCTATAGGCTTTTTTAAATAGTAAATATTATAATAATATAGCTATAATACTATTAGCAGTTATAGTTAGAAGGTATAGGGAAAGTCGGGTTAGATACCTTATTGCATAATAGATAATTAAAGTATAGTATGTAGTAGAGGTTAATAAAAGACCTTTTAGGTAGATTATAGGAAGAAAGTCAGGGCTAGCTAATAAGTAGGTAAGGCTTTTTAGATAGCATATATATAGCTAGGTTTAGGCTATAATTAAGGCACCTAACTATAATAATTTAACTTAATAAAGCTTTATTAGTTATAAGGGTAATAAATATTTAAATTATATTAAACTTTAGAAATACTTAGATATACCTTTTAAGGCTAACTTATAAACTTAAAAAATATATATAATAGTTTCCTTATAATAAGTATTTATAGCTTAATTTTAATTTTATTTATTATAGCTTTTATATATTATAAATATATACTCTTAGCTAAAATATATAATAACTATATTAATATTATTTATATTTAATAGTTAAATACTATAATATAAAGGCTTTATAATTAAGCTAATAATAATAAAGTATTAATTATAATATTAAAGGCTTTTTATAAGTATTTAGCTTATAATAATTCTAATTTACTTTAAAATAACTAAGTTATAATATAATATAAAAACCTAACTTAAAAATTAAGTTATAACTCTTATATAACCCTAACATTAATAATTATTTATAGGCAATTTAACTTAAACTAACTAATAAACTATATTATCTTACTTATGTTTTAAAGTTAAATTATTTAAAGTAAAGCTAAATAGCTAAATACCTTAAAATAACCTTAATATATACTTAGGGTTATTTAATATTAACTTAGGGTTAAAGTAATATAAAGAAAAGAAGATTTTAATAAATAAATAAAATAAAAAAATAAAAAAATAAAAAAACTACTTATTTATTTACTATTTAATATAAAGAAAAAAGAGGTAATATCTAATAGTAATAAAAGACATTATAAAGCTTAATAATAACTATTAAATACTGTTTTACTAGCTATATAAAGTAGCTATATAGCTATTTTTAGTATTAAATTGCATTTTTAATATAAATATTAGCTAAATAGCTAAGTACTTAAGGATATTAAAAACTATCTTATCTTATTAAAACTAACTAACCTAAAGCTTAAAAAAGTAACTTAAAAGAAGATATTAACTATAATTTACTATAAGTAAAAAGACTTAGCTAAGTATAGTATTTTAAGTCTTAGGACTTAATTAGTATTTATAATATTATTATATAAGTATAAGTAAGGGTACTAATAGGCAGATAGGACTAAAAGTAAGGTAATAAGAAAGTAACTAATAAATAACTATTATTAATCTAGCTTAAGCTAAGCTTTAATTATAAGGTAAAATACTATTACTAATAATTTAATAATATATTAATAAAAATACTATAATACTTATTAATACTATATTAATAAGCCTATATAATATATTATTTAATTATAAAAGTAAGGAGGTATTAATAAGTAAATATAGGTTTATTAATTATTATTATTTAAGCTTTTATTAAAAGGTATATAAGATTAGGTATAAAGAAGTGCTTTAATACTATACTATTTACTTTATAAATAAGTAATAAAACTTATTATAAAATATTATAAAAGAGCTTAAAAGATATAGGGTTTTAAGTAATAATAATAATAATAATAATAATAATAATAATAAAAACGGAAATAAATATATTACTAGCTTATAATATAATATATTAAATTAACTTATATTTAATTTTAATATAGCTTTAATTTTAATATATATTAATAGGAATATATATATAAACTTATTAATATAGTTATATATAATACTTAATATTAATTAATACTTAATAAGCTATATTAAGCTATATTTATATATTAATATATTAGTTATTATATTATAATAAGCCTAGCTATTCTTTTTAAAGGCTATATTTATAGATTAGCTACTAAATTAATGTAAGGTTAAAATTAAGGCTATATTTATATTTTTAAAGTAATATATTATATAAATATATATAGGCACTTATACTATTATAAGTATAATTATTAAATACATAATATATAAGAAAGGTTTTTAATATAAGATAAGAGGATAGCTATTAATATAATAGTCTAATAACAGAAAGGTATTATTTTATATAGGTAAGTATATTAGCATTAAGGACTTTACCTGCATACTGCGTAATGAGGTTATAGAGGCATAGAGGCTGCTAGATAAGCTGTTTGGGGGGGGTGGGGGGGGGGGGGGATGTGGCAGACAGTTAGTTAAAAGATCGATATGGGGCGGATCGCCGAGAGAAGGGCATAATAACAGAGGTATTATACGGATATTTATGCCCACAAAAAGTGCAAATAACAGGTCGCTCCTCATCCCTCCATGGGACTTCTTATTCAAACTCAATGATAATCTCAGGAACGCCCTTAAATCCAGGAGGCATAGTATGCACCATAGTCCAATAATTAAAATCGTAAATCGGACTTCCCGAACCCCCATACCGGCCAGCGAATGTGACCTCCGGCTCGGGATTTGCATTTCCAGAGACAGAGATCGAAATGCCTTGAATGTCAGCCCATGACTGGACATCCCTCTTCGCAAGTGAGGGAGATGCTGCAAAAGTGAATACAGAACTGCTACTCCCCTCAGGGTAAGTCACCTTCAGCCTCTTCGGCGAGACCTCCATCAGGACGTGGGCTTCGGTAGGACGGAGCTGGGTTTGTGTCAGTAAAGCTGCAGGAGTAAAGTCTGGAGTCGTATTAACTTACGCTAAGCCATCCGATGTTATCATCTCCATAAGACCAATGTGCAACAGCGGGATGGAACTGAGCCTTGTTATTCGACGGTCCGTTTGCGCTCTTGGTCCGATACGACTGAGCTCCGATCATCAGGGACTCGCTAAGCCACGTCGTAATATTGCGAGTATTAAGGTCGTATGGCGGATAGTAGGCCTTCCCTGTGTATGTTCTCTCTCCATCAAATTTCTTCAGTGACTCTTTAAGATCATCAGAAAGCAATGAGTTGTGGAATTTCGAGTGGACGGCAATGAGTGGTGCCCAAGCCCAGTCACGGGCATGGCTCATTACTTCCGGGTACTGCCATACACCTGCCTCCTTTCTACCGATAATGGGTGCGAGAAAGTGAGATAGGATGCCGAGAGACTTGGTCATGTCGAACATGTAGGAACGGTCCCATGGGCCAGCGAGGTTTCGCATCGCTGGATTCCAGAGTTGCGATGTGTAATTCCAAACACCGCGCAGAAGATCCGGACCTCTTTGGGAGAGAATACTATCTTCGTGACCATACTTACACCATAGTGTAAGGCCAAAGAGCGAAATGCCGGTGTAAGTCGCCGAGTTGAACTCAGAAAGCGTGTCATGCATGTCAAAGAGGTCGATGATCTTCTTCGCATAATCCTCTCCAGCCTGTGTCATATTGTCATCGCCTGTTTGGCGACCGGTCCAGCTTGTCCCAATTGCACGCATGATTGCAGGGTTGCTGTAAGATGGATAGAGGTTATCTCCGTTGACACCACCCTCGCGGTATGAGTCGCCAATGCTGCAGTTATGTAGACTTTCAAGCATAAGCCCCTTCAAATCGTCAGACAACAGGTCTCCGAACTCTTCGTATATAGTGATGAAGCTGAGACCGACGAATCCTCGCCAGTTCGGGTCCCACGATCCATACATGCGGGCAGGGTACCATGGTGTTCCAACAGTTGGCTCCCCCGGCTCTCGCGTATAGTCGCCATACCACAAGTCTTTGGGGTTGTTATGCTGGTCCTTGATAACGTATTTTATGACATCCTCAGCCCTCGAGACATCACCATCGCCGTTCCGTGCAAGAAGTCCGACCGCATACCATGTAGAGGCTAATGTCTCATGGTTCATTGCCGCCTTAGAATCGAGGTCATATAGCTGTGCAATTTTTGGGTCGTAGAATCTGTCCATCCACTCCATTGAGTCTTCCACCATCGCTTTCGCCTCTCCGGATAGCGCCCACGACAGCGCAGCATACTGGGTAAGAAAGCCAAGGAGACAAGCATGTACCCCACTAGAGAGCTTCATATTGGCTTCAAAGATTGGAAAGGACAAACTGTCTCTTTTGTCTGGTCTGATCAAGAAGATGGCGAATCTCAATAAGGATGATCCGCTACTGCGATAGAGCACAAGTGATCTAAACCATCGCAGAGGACTGAGGCGGACATTGCATATTTGTATTGAGTCCTCTTGTTGGTTGGACTGAGAACGCAACTTATGCTTCTATGTCTTCGTCCCCTGATACTAATCCTATATCAAAAGCAAAACCACCTGCTATTCATTCCACATGAGCCAATCAGGGGTTGTCACCCGACGTTGGAGCAGAAGTTCATGCAGGAAAAACTCTGGTCAGGGGATTATTACTTGCCCTCAATTGCTCCGTAACCAGTGCACTTAATTTCGATCCCTCAGGTGCTTCCACTTAAAGCGAAACCTCTTGGCTAAGCATGGCGTATAATTGGCAGGGGCTATGGCCATAAGGATACTTCTTTTGCACTCCGACTCACACTTATCTACCACCTCGTATCATGAGTTCTAATGGAAACCGGAAATAACGGGGGTGTTAATGCCCCTGGGTATGCATCTGGGTCTTGTGATCCTGGGACGGATCCTCACTGATGTCCCCCAGCACGTGGCCATTGGCCGCAGGCACTTTCCCATTAATAGGGAAGATGAGTCGCGGAAAGTGATCGCCAGCGCCTTGCCGTTTAGCATTTGTTTCATGTCGCCTGGTTTCGATGCCCAAGGGCCGCCTAATTGATCCTTTGTTTATGCGGCATGAAATTTGGAAATGACTGGCTGTGATCAGCGCATGATTTGATGATGAAGATCCTACCTCTGACTGGATGCGGGTACTTGTCGATAGAGGGTAACGTTGCATCTTAATTGATAAGAGGGGCCATAAGCCTTAAGACTATATTATAAACAGGTAATATAGATAATAAGAGTATAATATATTCTTTGAAAAGAAGATAGAAATTTCAAGTTAAGAACTTTTATAATAACTATTAAATATTATATTTACATTATCCTTTTTACCAAGTTCAGTATCTACTACACTGCACTATTTTATATCTACAGTTGCATTAGTGTTTCACATTGCTAACAATCACATGGGAAGCTTCGAAGTAGTCATACAACACCAATACTTAGATCAGCCGCTCAGCGCTCGTGCACCTTGCCGTCACGCTCTAAAGATCTCGGAGTTCTATCCACTACATCGGCTGATTAGCGCCATATTGCTGTCTCATCGCCGGCTGTTGCAGAACTGCGGTATTGTGAGCCCTTGGCCTTGCTATGCCGGTTGGTATACGCCTCCTGTCTTACTTGTCCTCATAAAAACCCACGCAGCAGCTCCAACAAGAGCTAAACTGCAGCATCACCAACTACAAAAACCTTTAATAACGTTTCTGGAAACTCTTTTATCTTCATCTTTTCTATCGTTCTTAATCTTATTTCTAATCGGTTTGGAAGACAGGCTCTATAATAATGACAAAGTCGTTGTACTTATTTTCGTAGTTATTACTAATATTGAACTTATTGCTATTAAAGAAAGCAATATAAAGTTAAAGGACTTAATGTTAGATATAGGGAAACTGGCTACCCTTAGAAACCGCCTACCCTTACTAAAATACTAAAAATAAGATATTATTAGTAACTTAATTAATTAAATATTATAATATGTTTTATATTAAATAAAATTTCTATTAATAAATATTTAAATAAAACTAAATATAAAGAGTTTTAAGTTTTATTTCTTAATATATTTTAATATCTTTTATACTTATAATATGTTTTATACCTATTATAATTATAATACTTTTTATATTTATTTATAGGCCTTTTAAATTTTTAAAACTTTTATAAACTTAGTATTTTTATTATATATAACTTTCTTTTTCTTTTTTAATAAATATTCTTCTTTTTTTAATTATATTTTTATAATTTTTCTTTTTTAATATTTAATCTTAAAGTTATAATTTTTAATTAATTATTAATCTTATAAAATAGTAGACTAATAGTATAGTCTTTAGAGATAATACTATTTATATTTATTACTTTTCTATAAAATAAGTAGTATAAGAATTTTATAGGTTAATTAATAATAACTATAATACTATTATAAAAGATTCTAATTAAGGGTTTATTTAATAAAAGTAGTTTAATTATAAAGTTTATTATAATTAAGTTTTATAATTATTTTAGTACTTTTAGTAATTATAATTCTTTATAAGGCTTATATTATTATGCTTTTATCTTTATATATAAGTTATATTATTTAATTATTTTTCTTATTTCTTTTCTTTAAATCTTATATTCTTATTATAATAGCTTTTCCCCCTATTTATATTAATAGTATATTAATATTATAGCTACTTTACTTATTTAATCTTATAATTTATTTTATAACTTATTTAATTTGTTTTTTACTATAAATACTAAATTTAATTATAACTTTAAGTCTTTAACTTTAAGTAATTAAACTTGTATAAAAGTTAATATATTTCTTTTATACAACCTTATAATTATACTATTTCTATTTATATTACAATATACTATCCCCTTTATTTTAATTATATTTTTATAATTTAAAATTATAACTAGCTTAATCTTTACTAGCTATTAATTAGCTTTATAGCCTTTATTAACTTTACTAATTATTTCTTTATATTATTAAATTCCTATTTATATAGGTTTTTAATTAAAATCTCTAATTTAAAATCTTTAATAAATTCCTTATTACTTACCTTTATAAGCCTTTTTATTATAAGGAATTATTTTACCTCTTATAATAATTTAATTTCCTCTTTAATATAGCTTTTAAAAGTTATTAGCTTTTTATATTAATAATATATAAGTAAAAAGACCTTAAAGCTTATAATAACTTATTTAATAAAGGTAATATTATTTTCTTTATTTTAAATCTTTTTAATCTTTATTATTATAATATAAAGCTTATTTTTATATTTATAATATTTAAGAGTTACTATAAAATAAAAGATTAAATTAGGCATTTTAATATAAAAGGCCTTATTAGGTAATTATAAGCTTCTTTAGATAATAGGTATTATAATAATATAGCTATAATGCTATTAGTAATTATAGTTAGAAGGTATTTAAGTTAGATAACTTATTATATAATAAATAATTAAAGTATGCCTTTTAGATAAGTTATAGGAAAAAGATTATAGCTAGCTAATAAGCAGGGCTTTTTAGCTACTATATATATAGCTAGGTTTAGGCTATAATTAAGGCAGCTAATTATAATATTTTAACTTAATAAAGCTTTACTAGCTATAAGGGTAATAAATATTTAAATTATATTAGACTTTAGAGATACTTAAATATACCTTTTAAGACTAACTTATAAACTTAAAAAAATAATAATAGTTTTTTAAAAGGCTTTATAATTTCTTAATATTTATATAATAAATATAAATAAATTTTATAAAGGAAGTTATATACTTTATTTTTTATAATTTATATTATTAAAGCCTATTATATTTATCTTAATATTTATATTAATTATATAAATTAATATTTTCCTTTTTAATTCTTTTTTAATATTACAACCCTAGCAGTTCTATTACATATACCCTATATTTTCTACTAATTACCACATCTCCTACTAAAGACAATTAGCGCCAAGACTCTATAATTAGAGCTAATTTACTATAATTAGTACTAATTTACTTAGATTACTACTAATCCCTTAATAACCTTACTAATTACTTAAGGATACTTTAGTATATAAATTATATTTATTAGTACTTTTATAGAACTTAGCTTACTAGCTATTAATAAGACTTCTTTATCTTAATAAGCCTAAACTATATTATTAATTATTAAGAGATGTAATACTTTGCTATTACTTAGTATAATGCCTTATAACTCTGTAAATATAAAACCTAATATAAATTAGTTTACCTATTTAAAACCTATTTTATTATATTTAAGTATTATATTTTTATCTTAAGTATATTAATATTAAAATTTAATTAGTTACTAATAATATTTACTTTTAAATTATTTAATTCTTTATAATAGCTAATTATAAAATTAAATTAATATTATATTTTTCTCTTACCTTTAGCCTTATATAAGGCTATTAAGCTTTTTTAGCATTTCTATTAATAATTTAAATAATAAGACCTTTATAATAAGTTATTATTATAAAAGTTAAAATTAAATAAGGTTTACCTGCCTTAATAATATAATTATTAACTTTATTAAGTAATATAAATACTAGCTCTTAATAGCTAAATTAATCTTTTTTCTTTAACTTACTTAAAGAAATACTATATCTAATTTATTTATTATAATTCTAAAGTATATTATCTAACTTAAATACCTTTTAACCCTTTATATAAATAATATAATAAATATATTTCCTTAATACTTATTATATAAAATAGCTTATAATTATAAAATTATACTTATTATTTTAACGGTAAAAAGCAATAATAATAAAAAGACTATATAAAATAATATCTTCTAATACTTCTTAATTATAAACTTAATATAAACTGCTAGTTAGGTTTAATTAAGATAAGGTCTTGATTATAAAATAGAGAACTAAATAATTAGTTTAATACTATTAAATATAAAGGAAAAAGAGTAAAATTATATATATAAAAAAGTATATAAAACTAAAGTCTTTAAGAGAATCTATCCCTTTATATCTATTACTATAGATATCCCTTTAACCCTATTAATAAAGCTTAGACCTCTTATCTTAAAATGCTTATTATAACTATTATATTATATAATTAATTATAACTTTAATTTAATTATTATACCTGCCTTAAAGGTAGCTAATAAAAAAGAACTTTATATAATATATATAATAATTATTATTATAAAAAACCTTTTATTAAGAAGTAATTTTAATATTATTAAAATAGCGATTTTAAATTATAATTTAATTTTCTTAATTAAATATATAAAAAAGAAGTATTATATTAATTTAATTACTTTAAATTTAATTAATAATAAGTTATTAAGTCTTAAAGACTTAGAAATAGTCTTAAAGAAAGGTTATCCTCTTTAGTTAAATAAGGTACCTTTCCTTACTACCTTTATAAGCCTAAACTTAGCTATATATAAAGAGTAGCTCCTTAATATATTTATAAAGGTAGTTAATATTACTAAAAAGTTACTTTTAAATTAGTAAAGACTAGCCTAGTTATAATCTTAGACTATAAGAGTATAGTTAAGATATAGAGTTTATATATAAAGTTAAATAAATATAAGATAAAGGCAGGGTTTTATAGAAATTCTATTAAAGTTAGAATTAAAGGAATTATATTAAGTTTTATATAAGTTAGTTAATAAAAGTTAAATTAACTTAAAGTTATAACTTAATTAATTAGAAGTGCAATATATACATTAGGCGTGGTATGTTATAAAGGTTAACTAAGGAGTAGTCCTTTAGGTGGGTTAAAGGAAGAAGGTTAATCTAGCTGCTAAGAGACCTGCAGCTGGTATTTATACTGCTTGGTTAAGGCAGCAATTGCGTTATTAAGGCAGATAAACCTTATCTAATATTGACTTCTATTATAATGGCTTGCTATAAAAGTCTCTTTATTTATGTTACTAATAAAAAAGCTAAAAAGCTAGATAGCCTCTTACAAGCTTAAAAGTAAGGGAAAAGATTTTTTTAACTTAATTTATTAAATATATATAATAAGGTATATATTTAATTAACTTTATATATAAAAATAATAAAATATAGTTAATAAAAAAGTAGTAATTTAAATTAGGGATTATATATTTTTAACTTTAGCCATTTAGATCCTCTTTTTCTTAGTAATTAATAATATAATATAATTATTATAAATAATAATAATATTTTAATATTTAATTTTAATTAAATACTATTATTTACTTAACCCTAATTTAAACTATTACTTTTTTATTACTTTTACTTTATTTAGTTTTATATATAAAGTTAATTAATTATATACCTTATTATATATATTTAATTAGTTAAGTTATAACTTTAGGTTAATTTAACTTTTATTAATTAACTTATATAAAGTAAACTTAATATAATTCCTTTAATATATTTTAACTTTAATAAAATTTCTAAACCTTATTTTTACTTTATACTTATCTTAAAACTTTATATATAGACTTCCTTTATTTATAAATACTAAGGAAGATATAAAGTACCTATTTTGCCTTTATAATTATATTAATAAGCTACTCTTTATATTAGGCTAAGTTACCTATAAAGGCAGTAAGGAAAGCTATTTCTTTTATTATTAAAATTTAGTTATATTTTAAGGCTTTTTCTAACTTCTTTAATTTAAATAGCTCTTAGCTAATTTAAGCTAAAACTATTATATTTTATTACGACCCTAGCGGTTACGTCACGTGAGCCCTTTTATTTTTCTCCAATCACGCGAACAGACCCGTCACCCTCACTGGACCGACCTTCCAAACAGTTCGGTCCACTGATAAGATAAGGACCGACGACCTTCCTTCAACAGTCCATCTAGACCGATGCATAAACATCATCAGTCTACAAGAGACCGATCCCGTTCCACCATCAGTCCTCACTACGACCTCAAGTATATAGAGAACATTTATTAGCACTTTTATAGATTCTAGCTCACCAGCTATCAATATAACTTCTTTACATTAATCAAGTCTAACACGCATTGAATCTACCATTAAGAGACGTGACACTTCGATAACGCTCAGCATACGCCCTACGCCATCTGCCAATAATAAACCTAGCACGGCCTAGTTTAACATAGTTAGACCTAAACCGTTATATATTTCTTAAGTAACTTAGATTTATATAATAAAATAACTTAATTAAGTTATAATTAAAAATAGCTATCTTAATTAGGCTAAACTTCCCTTTTAATAAGAAATTCTTTTTAATAATTATAGCTATTATATATAATATATAATAATCTTTACTTATAGCTTGCTTTAAGGCTAGTTTAATTATATTAATAAGATTATAATTAGTTATATAATAGCCCTAATTAAGCTGCAGGCTATTATAAGGTATTATAATAATAGCTATAATTAATATTAATAAGTATAACTAATAGAGGAAAAGTCAGGTTAGGTAATATATTTTATAATAGGTAAATTAGGCATGGTTATAGAAGATAATTAAGGAGTAGTCTTTTAGGTGGGTTAATAAAAGAAGATTAATCTACTTATTAAGAGGTAATTAATATTTATATTACTTAGTTAAGATAGTAATTACATTATTAAGGTAAATAAACCTTATTTAATATTGACTTTTATTATAATAGCCTATTATAGAGGTCTTTTTATTTATATTACTTATAAAAAAAGCTAAAAAGCTAGATAGCCTATTATAAGGTTAAAAGTAAGAAAAAAAAAAAACTATTTATTTAATATTATAAACTTATATATATTAAAAAGTTTAATTAATATTAACTTTTTTAATAATATATATAATAAATAACTTTTTCAAGCCTTTATATTAACTTTTAGTATTTTATAAAGAAAGAGGCTTTTTTAGCCTTTTAAAAATATTATAAAAGAGGCTCTTTTAGGGTTATTAATATAAAAAAACTACTATATAAGTAGCTTTAAGGTTAGGATCTAAAGGTATAATATATTTAGATAAAAATAATATTCATTTTATTAATTACTATCTTAATTTATATTCATTCTACATATAAAATTAATAAAATTCGCGATAGTCGGTTAAGCAGGGTTATCTTACCTTTTGTGCCTAAGCTTGCTTAGTTGGCCTCCCCCCGGCTCCAGCCAACTGGTATGGCAATGTTGTATTTACCAGTGGGCTGCTTTAATTTTTAGCCGAAGCTATGTCCAACGATGGGGCGGAAGTGTCTAAAGGTATACCAAGCAATTAGCAAGACGATACATCAAGGTGCTACATGATAAAAGTCGAGTATTCTGTAAAACTTGTCTAGAGAAACGCGAACTCTTACTCGGGATAGCACACACAGCGCACTAGTAGGAGAAGGGGTTGCCACTGACTGGCACTGAAACAGACCGTCCTACAGCCGAGTCTTATCTGGTTCTATCATAGAAAGACAAAGCCACAGCGCACTCGAGCGGGGTATTAACGTTAGATTAATTCTTAATTCACTGAGGTGCCGAAACATACACTTCACGACTTTGGTACTGTTACTTGATACTCTACTTGATTCTAAGACGTGTTCGTTTTTTCATCACAAAGCCAGCAGCAAGGTTGATTAACTCATTGCTAGTCGGGTTGCTAGTCAGGTTAACAACACTGCTGTCTTCGGTAGGAGCTGGCGGTCTCCACTGTGAAGTTGTTTCTCAAACTTCGACCGCCTTTACTAGTGGTCCCTCAATTTTCTTTATTTTGCGACCTTCCCACCACGACATCAAACCTGCAAGCATAGCAACACAGCAGCCTAGTGCGATGAAAGTTCCGGTGGCCCATGTCTAATGATCTTATGTCAGTTTTGCACGATATTCACTTCCGAATGCCACCTACAGGCCTGTTGATTCTATTATATGCCCACATGTAATAGCATAGGATGGCTTGCAGAATCGTGTTCAACACCATCATCCAAATGATGAATCCTAGCTTCCACAGCGGAGTTGGTGGTGCTTGCTCACCAGTAAACGTCAAAATGTGCACAACACCATCAGTTTTGCTTGTCGAGGCCATTTCTAAATCATTTTGGTCAGTGCAAGTCGGCGGTGGACGAAACCAGGACTTGTTTTGTTCAGCAAGCCTCGTCATTGAATCTTGACTTTTGAAAAAAGTCGCCCTTATGAAAAAAAAGAGATCACGGAAGCGCCATGGCGCAAGCCCAAACCCTGTTACGCAAAACAATGCATTAAGAATTTGACTGTCAATTTCTAGCCATTTCTTGCGGGGTGAGTTAACATCATTAGCGCTTGGGTGGTTCATAGCAGGGGCCGCGTTCAGCAGGAGAAAGAAAAGCATGGCCTGCATAGGAGTTAGTCGAACAATGAAAGGTAAGTTGTTTACGTTTCCATATATGCCGTATACTTACTCCCCATGCCTACGTCGGTGTCTTAGTATTCTGTCAAGCGTGTGCTAGCAATTCCTGGACTTACGACAATATTGAGGAAGTAAATAGTGAGAAGCAATCCGGACGGCGTTTTAAAGAACTTCCAAAAGGCTTTGAAACCATGAATGATTGTCCGTCCCCAATTCTCCTTCTCGCCACCCTTGTGACGCTCATAAAGACTCTGTCGCCGTTGGCGCGAATGACGATGACTTTCTTCCAAAGTTGTAGGATCTCTTCTGGGACCGATGACTTCTTCCGGCATGGCATTTTCTGTGAATGGTGCCTTGGTGAATATAGGGTTCGAGAACACAGGTCGGTTTGTAGTAGAAGTCGCCAGTGCCCACTCGCCATCATGATTCTGTACTGCAAAACGGGCCGAGTGGCCCTGCGTGTTAAATGATATATTTGAGCCTCCCATTTCAGGGTTACGGAGCTCTTCGAGGTTTGGTGCTTGAGCTATGGCTGTGCCTGCTGCCTGCCACACACCTAACTGAGGATTTGCATTCATGATTGAGACAGAAAGGGTGCGAGCGCGACCGACGGGGCCATCACCTCTGTAAAGCTGCTTAGCCATGACAGGTGTGTAGATTTACTCAATCGAAGGAAATTACTAGCCAATGCAGGCGTATGGGTTGGGACTGCCGATTTTAAGAGGCTTCTAATCGCTACTTGACGCCACGAAGAGGCCAAGGCCTGGGGAATGCTCACTTTTTTGAGCGCCATGCTGCATAAGCAGGCCGAGCAGACCCACAATGGATGACTGTAATTTTATGAGCACACATTATTGATCACTCAGCAACAAGGCGCCATCTTAGAGTGATTGGCTACCAACAACCTCAGCGATAGTAATATATATATTTAACTTATCTGACATGACGAGTATTCCGGATATCAATTCATGTACCCACCTGCCGAGAGCAGAAATCAGTTCATCAGTCTTGCTTTCACATCAATCGTTCATAAACCGACCATTTTCACTATCAAAAAAAAAAAAAAAAAAAAAAACCCGAAGATGCCGCCCGGAGGGATCAGGTCCGATTGGACTGGGCACATCGCTCTCGATGATGTCGAACATGCACCGTCTGGCAAGGTCGACGACCAAGGTCGCGTTGATGTCCGTTTTCATGACAGCCCACAAATACTCAAAGCATGGTGCAAGCAGTTCCAGTCCGAGTTTGGCGGAGACGCAGCAGATGCGCCACTTTCACAGGCCGAGACGACATGTGGAAACGCTGCCCCCGGGGTCGCTGCACTGGCCAGTCCGCGCCTCAACATTGCCATTCATGTTGTTGGCTCCCGCGGAGATGTTCAACCTTTCATCCCAATCGCCCAGATGCTGTCTAGGCCACCTTTCAACCATCGAGTGCGGATTTGCACGCATCCTGTCTTTAAGGACTTTATTGAAGGACAAGGTATTGAATTCTTCAGTATCGGTGGCGATCCGGAGGCGCTCATGGCCTATATGGTAAAGAACCCAAGTTTGCTACCGAGTCTCAAGAGTGTTAAAGATGGAGATATTAGTAAGAGACGGAAAGAAATGTGGGAGATCATGCATGGCGCATGGCGCAGCTGTATCGAGGCTGGTGATGGAATGGCAGGCGCGATGAAGGCAGCTAATATACAGTCGCCCAAGGATCTCTTCATTGCCGATGCTATTATGGCTAATCCCCCATCTATGGCCCATATACATTGCGCTGAAAAGCTAGGTATACCATTACATATTGTCTTCACTATGCCGTGGTCACCTACAGAAATATTTTCTCACCCCTTAGCTGCTATGAGTTATGGTGATGCAGATGCAGCAGTGGCTAATTACCTGTCTTTTATGATGCTCGAGCTTCTGACGTGGCAAGGGTAGGTTGTGATAAAAAATTTGCAGATATCTGTCTTATGCTGACATAATTGTCTGAGGCAGGCTTGGAGACCTAATTAATAAGCTCCGCACCCAGATATTACGCCTTGATCCGATCAGTCCCATGTGGGGGTATCAGCTTCTCTCCAGGCTCCGTGTGCCACATAGCTATCTATGGTCGAAATCTTTAATTCCTAAGCCGTTTGACTGGGCCTCTCACATCAATATCACCGGCTTTTCATTCTTACCACTGGCATCCTCTTATACTCCCCCGCCAGATCTAGTCACATTCCTAGAAAAGGGTACCGCTCCGGTATATATCGGATTTGGCTCAATAGTGGTTGAAGACCCACAAGCTCTTACGAACTTAGTCTTTAATGCTGTCAAACTTGCTAACGTTCGCGCTGTCGTCTCCCAGGGCTGGGGCACGCTAGGCGGTGGAGACGTTGGCGTACCAGAAAATGTGTATCTTATTGGCAACTGCCCTCACGACTGGCTCTTTCAGCGCGTTTCTGCTGTTGTGCATCACGGGGGTGCTGGCACCACGGCTGCAGGTATTGCTGCTGGGCGGCCCACTGTTGTTGTTCCCTTCTTTGGCGACCAGCCATTCTGGGGACAAATGATAGCACGAGCAGGCGCTGGTCCAACTCCAATACCTTTCAAGGAAATGACAGCAGAGTCTCTAGCGGCAAGTATACTGTTTACACTCAATCCAGAAGTTAAAGAAGCAGTACAAAGAGTGGCACAGACCATCACGCAGGAGGACGGAGCCAGCAATACAGCTATGGATTTTCTAAACCGATTAGGTGTCGACGACCTCCGATGCGACTTGTGCCCAGACAGGCTGGCGATATGGAAACATAAGCCAACCGGCACTCGTCTCAGCGGTTTCGCCATGACCTGCCTAGTCGACAAAAAGTTAGTCCAGCCGAACGACAGCAAGCTCCTTCAGCACAAGCACTGGTATGTTAATGAGGGTGCTGAGCACCCTATCATCGGTGCTGTGGCAGCTGCCTCCGGACTTTTCACAGCTTTAAGTACGGCGGCGAGTGACTATCATGGCCGCCTAAAAGGCCGCCATAGGCCGGTAGCGTCTTCGAGCGAGATGCTTCATCAGCCTTCATCATCCGCGATCATTGTCGATGAAGGTGCAAAATTTCCCACGTCCTCAAGGAATAATACTAAGGACCATGATGGGATCCTCAAGGGATTCTTGGATTCCAATCCACTGACTCCCATGGAGATGGAAACCATAGCTTACAAAATAGCTACCAAGTCGCTTCGTACTGCTGAACCTGATGTTGCCAAAACTCAGAGAGCGCCAACAGCGTATGATAAGCAGAAAGCGGCTTGGCGAGCACAGGAACAAGGTAGAAATGGTCATGCGTACTATATTGCACGCGCTACGGGACGATTTGCTGTCGACGTAACCAAGGCAAGCCTAAAAGCGCCTGTTGCGTTTTTTTATAATATTGCGAATGGCTTTCACAACTATCCCTCTTACAGCTTCGGCGCGACAGAAGTGCGACGGCGTGGGGAGATCACCGGTTTAGGAAGTGGTCTCCGGGTAGCAGGCGAAGAATTCGTGCTGGGATTTTGGGACGCCTTTAGTGGTGTTGTTATGAAGCCATATGAGAGCACGAAGGGTGAGGGCGCAAAAGGGCTTGGCAAAGGCGTGCTTCGTGGCGCAAGGGGGTTTGCATATAATGTTGGAGCTTGTGAGTTTCCCATTGTAATCTGACCACCTTAAGGACGACAGACTGCCTACACAACGCAATGCTAATAGAAGTGACAGCAATATTTGCTCTACCAGGCTACGCCCTCAAGGGAGTTGAAAAGGAGCTAGCAAAGCATCGGCTTACTAAATTGAAGAGCCAGGTTTTGTTAATCAGATTGAGACAGGGTATAGAAGATTTTCGATCCGCTGCTCCAGAAGAACGGGCTGCAGTGGTGACATTATGGGAATCAAGGCTTAAATAGTTTTCTGTTCCACCACCAGATATTTTGAAGTATCTCAAAACAGCTACAAATAGTTTAATTTACTTATTGTACCGCGTATGGGATTAAATCTCTAAATTTGTTTGTTTCTATCTATCAAACTGTGCAGTCATAGTTGCTCGCTGCTCTAAGGTTCGTATCACATGAAAAAAAGAGAAGTGAATATCATGCCAGGCTGTTGTTCTTCTCCAAGGTATGATGAGTGGGCAAATACAAATATAGCCTGGTCCGCAATCCGACGCTTACATCTATTTGCTGCAATCGAATCCTGTTCTGTACTCGATGCTTAGGGTAGGCCACCCATACACTTGAATCCATGCCAGGACGTGATGGAAACCATGCTGAAAGTAAAATCTCAACCCTGAATGTGAACACTCTGATGATCCACATTTCATGATTACCTTGATCGGATTGATGGGATATAAAAAACGGCCCTGCAATCTAGTAACTCGATGTTGCGGTATCGGTTATTCACCCGACAGATTGGGTTGAGATAAATCTATTTGCCCCCGCGAAGAAAAGCTGATTGGTTTCCCACGGCAACATGTGTGTCTGTGAGATGTCTGGTATTTCAAAATAAGCAAGCCGAAGCTGCCCCGCTTGGCTAAACAGGGCGTACTCCATTAAATGCAGGTCGGGTCGTAGATAATCAGCCCGAGTCGGGGTTTCTCACATAATCAACCCAGATACATCCCTGTTGCGTTTTATATGCTACCATTTCGAATTGACTCAAAAAGACAATCGCTTCAGCCCGCCTCCGAGTCTACCTTTACATGCACTCCTTTTGTGATTACTAAACAATCCGGACTCCTCTCACAAATTCACAACCTAATTTAACTTAACATGACTTATAAGCCTAGCACTTGTCAAGCCTCGTAATCAGATCAAGCAATATTTCGGAATAAGCTCCCCTAGTATATCTCTTGGTCTTCAGGTCGAGAATACGCATCGTTCAGCAACTGGGCACACTGAAGCGATCACTCTTCTTGATCTGCGCCAACAAAAGAATCTAATTAACACGCTCCGGTCGCCCATGTTTCTGCTCAATATCATTGACAAGTATTGACGGTCTATTTGTGGCCACAGTTCAACTCACCGAGTGGATTTACCATGTTTGGTCCCAGCCAAACAGCTGCCGCAGATGGCAATGACTTGAGGGACGGGGGTCGTCAGACCAGCTCTGCTGAGGAAACACCTCAATCGGTCGAGAACCCATACTTCACCAACACAGACACAACATCACCACCACGTCGAAAGCTTCCAATGTGGCTCGATCATTTCAACGCTAGAGATCTCAAGATGTTTTTCAGATGCTCAGTTGCTATGTGGATCATGACCGTTTTTATCTACATTCCCCCCATACAAGATGAAATGGGCCAGGCGTCTTTTCTTGGTTGGTAGGTTTTTCCGTCGTCTGTTGACCACAGAACTTCGGCTCTGTTTCTTTTCATGTTTATTTTTCCGTGCTGACCGCTTTCAGCATTGTCTTATGGCTTGCACCACCATCAGGCACGATATTTATAAACCTGATAGCTGCTATCACCGTAATGCTGGGAGTCACAACCGCATGGGGTTGGGGTCTAATTACCATGAAGGCTGCACTAGCCACTCGATCGGAAGCGCATACACAATCCCGGCTTGCCGAGCTTCAGAGAATGGCCGCATCTCAGAATGCCACTGACCCTCATATCTTTGCCGAGGTCAAGATTTTGAACGGTTTCATGCTGGACTTAAACGTGACGGCGACGTACTTCTGTATGATATGTGTGTACCTGTATATGATTGTAAGTGAACCAGTGATCAGCGAGCAAGATATGATTACTCAACTCTCTAGGCTCGCCTTCGCGTGGCTGCTCCGAAGCTCAGGCTTACGCAGATGATGGGCTGCATAGTCAGTGCTGTGTTTCTCACGCAGGCGCCGCTTTTACCAAGTTTCAATGGAAATATTGCGAGGCCATTGGTTCTTCCCTGCGCTATCGCTGAAGGCATTGCTATGGTTTGCAGTATCTTTATCTTTCCATCCTCTTCTGCATCTGAAGCTCTTAACCTATTTCAAGACCTGCTGGCGCCGATGCCTACGTTTCTGGATGCCTGCTACCTCGGACTTAAATATCCTAGTATTACAATGAGCACTGACAAGTTAACTGGGGTAAAGTTGAAACTCTTGGCATCATACAGTCGTCTGAAATCCATAAGTGCGTTTCTTCCCATTGACTTCTCTATGGGAAGGTGGAATGGAGATGACTTGGTCAATCTCACTACACCGCTACAAAATCTCATTGTTGAGTTCATTAGCTTGCTCGAGATACACAGACAAGCAGAAGCCCACAAGGAAAGATCTGAGAAGGCTTTGGCCTTGGTTTCGATGCAAGGTGGTCAAGGCAATCTTGAGACCGGACAACATCAGATGAATCAAGAGGCTGAGTTCCACATACGTTCAAAAACCTGGCAACATGTTGAAGAAGCGGAGCGAAATCTCCGGGCGCTGTCTGAACCGACCAAGTATTTGATTGATACATGCAAAGAGGCTCTGACAGCTATCAACGAAGCTTTGATCAATGCAAGTACTTTCAAACAAAACGCTGGCTACAAAAGCTCGTTGCAAAGACACGTTGCAGTCCTTGAGAATTTGAGAGAACAAATCAAAGTATTCAATTCCTCCACTTCTGGGCATCTTTCTCTATCGTCTTTTCATATTTTTAACGACGATGGTATTGTCCAAGCCGAATCTGGCACTATTCCAGGACTCACGGGCCTCATGATGGGGCTGCTCATCCAAGAGAGACTATGTCAACTAGCGGGTGCCCTATCACAGCTACAATCGAGAGTTATCGAACTGGAAAAAAATCGCAGTTCCTTCAGGCTTTGGCTGCCCACTCGAATGGCTTCTGTTTTAGGTTGGATGTGCACGACAGAAAACTCAGAAGGAATACCCGCTGCAGATATTGACGACAGCACAATTGTCCGCAGCCCTACGACTGCATCAGCGCATTACGGCCTGCGGGTAGGGCTTCAGACAAGCCCAGATGCCAAGTCAAGCCGGGTAGAGCTCACTTCAATGAGAACACCTCACAATCGCAGAAGGGGCAGAGCTAGTCAGCCCCTGTTGGTAGTCGCGCGCTGGCTAGGAAATGCTGAAGGGATGTTCGCCCTTCGTATGGTGATAATGACTATCTCTCTGTCCATACCGGCCGTCGTTAGTTCCAGCGCAGGCTTCTATTATCGAGAAAATGGCCTGTGGGCTGTTATTATGGCGCAGCTCACTCTACTTCCATACACGGCGGATGTTGTGTACGGGATTGTTGTGAGAGTCACCGGGACAATCGTCGGTGGAGTCGTTGGAATGACTGCATGGTATATCGGTTCCGGCAGCGGCCCAGGGAATCCTTATGGAGAGGCTGCCGCCATGGCTTTGGTGATTCTCCCCTTCATGTGGTGGCGCGTCTTTTCCTCTCTCGCGTTGATGCCTGCAGGAGTCATGATGGGAATAACCGCGCACCTTGTTGTTATCTACAGCTGGATTGATACGCACAATGAACCGTATGGAAACCCTAGCAAGGGTTATGAAGTTTTCTGGAGGCGCCTTACACTGGTTCTCATTGGTTTAAGTGGCACTTTTATCACCAATTTCTTCCCGAAGCCTCCTTCCGCCAGCCGCCATTATCGACACCAACTTGGCAAGAGCCTTATTAGTATACGAGACCAATACGCACTTTTTGTGTCTAATTGGGAAGCGCCTGCGCAAGACTTACATACTGTGGCCGAGGAAGAGTCTCTGAAAGCGATAGGGGATCTCATGTCGATATTAGGGCCAATCAAGCTAACCGTGTTCGAATTCTCATCCTCCAACTTCGACACCCGTGCACTCGACCGCGTATGCCAGCTCTGTATGCTCATACAACAGTCTGTCACACAGCTCTTAGTATATACGACAAGGTTATCAGACGCACAGCGGAAATCAGTAATTCAATCCACTGATAAAACCAAGGAAAACATGGTTGTTGAGGTCATGGCAGTCCTCACAATAGTTCAACAAAGTCTAAAAACAGACGATCCGCTTCCTGCTTTGTTACCAACTCCGCTGTTTACTAGAGAGGTTGTATTCACTAGGCGTCGCATTCAAAAGGTGCTTGGCAACAGTGAATTCAACAAGGATTATACCATGGACAACGAGGGCTTGCGAAAATATGTCGTGCTACTGAACGCTCTCCTTCAAATGTTTGCGGCGCTGGACGAATTGGTCTTAGTTGTAAAGAGAGCTGTCGGCGAGACAAGTAATATTTCTATCCTTGAGGTATAAGGACCTGAATTTGGACTCTTTTTTCATCTTTTTTTCTCTTTTTCTTTTTCGTGTCCGCTGGTGTCGATCATGAGCTCATTAGCTGTCAAAATCTGAGATATAAAAAGGGTAGCAAGTAGAGCGACAGGTGTTATACCAGCTAGACCACAAAATCGATCTTGCAACCCGTTAAAGGTGGACCTACATGGAAATAAAATAACTGGTGAGATTTACATAGTGATTGGCCTATGCATAGTATTTTCTCCGTCTCTATTCTCATTCAATAACACTCAAACGAAGCAATTGCTATTCAGCCTATTCCAATTTTTTTAAACTTTATACATTAGTATTGAGTATATAAAATGGGCCAGCTCAACAAGCCATTACGGCCAATAAATGATTGCGGGATTCAATCAATATGATCAGACCAATCCTGTGACATTAAATCTTCATTCGTCCACTCACTGTACTCCATCTGCATTTCCCCTGAGAGCCTCAATAGGAGGTCATGGTGTCGATCTGCTATTGTTAGGTTAGAACCACTGTGGGGTGAGTCTCTCGTCATTTTTGGTAGCTAAAAGTTGGATCAATTACGTGTTACACATAGATGCGGATAAATACCCTCGTCATAGTTTAGTCGGTAGGTAGGTAAACTGTTGATTTTGTACCAGGCGGTCTTTTGTGGAGAACGAGAACGGGAACGGGAACGGGAACGGGAACGGAACTGCTCGCCCCCTTTGCAGAATCCCGTACTTGAGAACAACTCTTGCATAACACCGATCATCAGTGCTCAATTTGTGGCTGATACACGACCCGACGGGAGGTATGCCAATGGCTAATATATGCAGAAACTGTTAGGTGATACGTGGCTAGGAGAGCTGAGTTGATCCATGCTGGACTCCAAGGCGCCTTTCACACGAAGGTGATGCACAGTCATCTGCTCCGTAGAAATGGAGTCCTATTCTAAGCAAGCTTTACAATGAATGGCACATGTGGCACATGAGTAGTAGCACTTCCATTCATGTCGTCGAGTGGTAAGGTAATCCACTGTCAGTCCGTACACCCCTAGACCCCGCCCACCACAACACCGTCCATATATCGTCACAACAGATAACTAATCAATTTATAACATTATAAATTCTAGCCTAAATCAATTCGTTCCTACTGCAATGGAATCGCTAGTCTCAGATAAGAAATCGATAAAGCTTTAGCCGTAGAAGACGTGGAAACCATTGGATTACGCGCATTGGCGCGTCGCCACACGATCAAGCATTCGACATTACGCGATCGAGTTAATAGAGCAGCGAATATACGCTCTGCACACGAAAAGACCAACCTGCAACTGTAATATAAGAATATAACTTAATTAAGTATATAATTAAACGAGAGAAAGCTTACTTTCCGCTTATGAAGTAAGAAATATACGATTTTGCCTAAGCCCTGTTGTCTCTCAACGGAGAAGTCAACTACCTCGGCAAGAACTGGGTCGATAGATCCTTCCCCGTTATCCTAGTGTCGAAATAAAGCTATCACGAGTTATTGATGCTGCGAGGAAATGTTATGTAACGGAAGTTTTATTATAAGACTACTACGCAGCTTGGATTAGGTCGTATGGCCTAAGTTAGTTAGTTCATCGAGAATATATAATGTGGACGAGACTGGAGTCCAATAGAGGGAAATCCACCTCGTCGTAGTTGCTAGGATGGTCTTTACGTCAGTTGCCGAGAAGATAAAGTCGGATTCTACGACCTAGAGCTCTATAATCGAATCTATTAGCGCAGACGGTTGTCGTCTGACCCCCTGTGTTATATTTACCGGTAATAAGCTTTAGAGATATTGGTTTCCTAAGGCTTTTCCCTATTAGAAGTATAATGTAAGTCTAACGGGTTAGTTTAATAGCGCTATCTTCCTTAAGTAGTTCTAGCTTGTATTTCTACTGGAAACTGAGCTAGAAGACCCAACTGTCTGGAGGGTATTAGTCCTCAACTTATATAAGTCTTATATTGCAGTAGAATTAATGGAAAATGCTTGGTTAAATTGAGTCTGGTTTAACTGGATTCCCTTATACTTACTATATATTACTTAACCGCTTAATGTAATAGTATTTAGCCCGTTAAAACAGTATTATTAGCAGTTAAAGAGAAACTGGGGGATATATAACGCGATGTCCCCCTAGCCGTAGTAACTCTTCCTATAGGCTCATGAGACAGCTTCCCGGAAAGCCATATCTCGCAGGAATATCCTATAAGAGTATAAGACGACTGGAATTTACCCTACTCGACCCGAGAACGCATTAGAGCCATTAAAACCCACAGAGGAGCAACAACGGGTTTTTTTTTTCCAACCTATAACACCAAGGAAACTTCCTGTGACTACAAATCCGACGTGGGGGACGCCTCAAGGAAGTCAGGATATCCAAAAAGAAATTAATTAAGTCAGGAGGGGGGGAAATAACTCGATAAGGGAGTTCATAAGTCTATTAAAGAGAGCAGGGAAATCCCTTAACGAAAAGAACAGTCAGATGTAACGCTTGGAAGAGGAAAAGGTTATATTAATCGCTCAGAAAGGTATAAGAGAACCTATCGGCCGAGTCCCTGTTCGATTTAATCCTAATAAAGCTTTCCCTAACGCCGACCAGATTATTACAGCGAGAGATCAGGCTGAAAAAATGTGTTGCATTGAACTAGCGAAAACCGGCGCAAACCTTCCCGGAAAAAAAGGAAAAAAACACTAAGTGCGGAAAGTCAGTTCTTCAGCCAGTACCTAACGTTTTAGTCAAATTAAATAAATACTCGTAGCGGTATAATTGATTGAAGTCATCTATCGGTTATTGATGTGAGGCTATCACGGGTGTCCGGGGTCCAGGGGTGTACGGACTGGTGGTGGATTACGTTAGAACCCGTGATTGCCTGAGCTTACGCTGGTCCAATGAAACATTGCCAGCCCGAGAAAGCGTCAGATGGGGCCATGACCATGACCATGCATGACCACAGATTCAGCGCCCGCTGTGCGTCGTTGTTGACCGCTCTTCCGATTTTCTCGGCGCACCTCAGATGACCGGCCGCACGGAATTAAACACCGGTGTCTTGGTGGGGAAACGGCAAATCAGTACTTAACTTCCGAAGCATAGAATGTCTTGAATGGCACAGCACCAGACTATAGCTGGCCCACAGGTGGCGCTAATCACGGACAGGTTAGGACTCCATTTTAGCATGCTGGTCCACATCAAAGACAAGAAGTCAAGAACAATGAAAGAGAGGGGTTACATCATGCCCCGGGATATATGTTCCTTACACCGCACGCAACCCTCAGGTAGGAGTCCCAGCTAACATGGTTTTCCACTCATGTCTTTCATATAGAAGCCACTCTCATCTTTGTGTTGGATGGGCCCGACTTCTTGACGCATCCTCACTTGCGAAGTCAGACATTACCAAATCTGACAAAGCGGTCAGTACCGGCATTAGTATCATGCGATTCCGCTATTGAGACTGTCTGGGCTATAATTTGCTTATATCACTGGAAGGATGTTAATGACACTAGAGGTTACTCTTTGATTGGCTTTGCGTTACGACTAGCTGCCTCTGCTCAATGGAACAAGCCTCAGAATCACATCTCTGACGAAGAGGAATCGCATCACGTTACCAAGACCGAAGTTGAGGTCAGGCAGCGAAGAGACGAAGCCAGAATCTGGTTGGCTCTAGAGAACTTAGATCGAACGTATGTTTCACCCTCCGAGTGATATTATTAACACGTCGTAACCTCGTTTTTGAAATAGCGCAAGCTACCTTGCAGATCGGCCTCTCATATCAATTTTAAATAATAGAGACGCCGAACTCCGATCATGGCTTGGCTATAACAAGTGGACCTATTTTTTTAGGGATGCCAAAGCTTTAGGAGGATACGAGCTGTCCAAGATTGCTCATCCTGCATATACTATGATGAGGTTAACACGAAAAAGTCGAAAACTGTCCCATTCTATAGAGGAGCTTCAAGCTTTCCAAGAAGAACTACATATACTCAATATGGAAATGGTTGCATGGGCAGAATCCTGGAAGCAGTCTTTTACAGAGAGTAAGCTAACTCTGGCATGCAAGCGTGTTTCCAGACTTAAAGCTGATAGGTAAACTAGCTCTAAACCCTTAACCGTTTCACACCGCTGTCATCCTTATACATAGAGATTACATACGCCTTTACTTCAATTCTGTTCTCTTGCACCGAATACTCACTATCGAAGACAGAGCCACTCGAAATATTGACGTATACACAACCTTCGAAGTTTGTTACAGCAGTGCACTCGTCATTCTGCGGCAAATCACCCAGATTGGCAAAACCGGGGCCCTATATTACTTCTGGGACGCAGCACATCTCATGGTAGCCTATGTGGCAATGGTCTTCCCAAAGTTGTTGAAGCTAGCATTCCAATTACGAATGGTCTCAATGCATGAAGCGTTGGAAGCACTGCATAATGCCACTGCTGCCTATTCTAATGCAGCTGGATTGCTTGGTGTGGCAAAATCACCCAACACAAGCCCGAGTGATAGTCTTCTCGAGGCCATTCTTGCCAAACTCCGATCAGAGACGGGCTTCAATATGGACAAGGAAAGCAGAACAAACAGACAGTTATCAACAACTGGCAGCACTAGCATCGAAGAACAACCTGCAGATAATGTTACAACCTCAGTATATGACAACGACATACGTCTTGTTCCTGGAGAGTTACACATGCAGGATGGTATAGAGTTGACCACCGAAATCCGCAATGAACCTGACTTCATCTTCGATTATGATTTCATGAATTCTAGATTCATAGATGCTGGATTGCTTTCGTGGGGTGAGCCAGGTATTTTTCTACAGCCACATTGATGTGGCGGACGTCCTTCCTATCCAAGAGCTACATTTTACATGTGCTCCTGTCAGTTACAATCTAAAGAGAAGTAAGGGGCGGTCAGGAAACGGGATGCAGTTGAGTGCAACACAGGGAGGGCTTCGGCTAGTAGGACGTGAGGCATAAGAAATATGTATTCTAGGGCGATGATGAGTAAAAGACACTTGCCCTAGGAGTACTTGAACTGTAGCATTTGTAGAACATGGTAAGCTCTTCAATTCCAAATCTTCGAGGACGTTGAAGGGTTTTGGCATGCATTTTGAGACAGAAAACCATCTGGTAATGAGCGTTATATGCTGGTCTATCGGCGATTATGTTAATCGACTATACTATAGACTGGCTGCTTCAACTGATGTGTGTAAATGCACGGAGATTATCTGAACCATGCCAGTGTTCAACGGATATCAGCTACGCCTGAATGTTGAAGGGTGAGGGCATATGATTTCTGGCTATCGTATGGGCGTAGTATCTAATGAAAACAATACATATAAAATGTATCAACATCTTTGGATTCCTCTATATGTGAAGCAAGACATCCCATTCAGATCTTAGCCGTGATTTCAGAAATAGATATATGCAAGACCACGTCTAGTCACTCGGCGGCAACACTGGCACATGTTAACAAGCATGTCATAGTTCATAACAAAGACTTACTTACCGAACAATAAGCTTTTTGGCACTCACACGCCCTTCATACAACGCGTTTACTCCATCAACAATGCTATGAAGCCCATTGGGAGAACTTGAATAGGGTGTGGCTTGAATGTCCCTTTGGCAAGAAGGAAGCTCAGGTACCGATAGAAGAGGTAAGAGAATTCTTCGTCTGCCTTAGCCTGCTCTTCGGTGATGCCGCTGTGCTTGATTCCGTATGCTGAACTGACGAATGTTCTCGTAACTCGGACATCGTCTGGAAAGCTCCAGCTGGGGTCCGTGGGGAGACCAACCATGTTGATATGCCCCCCGCCCGCTGCTTGAAGCACTTCAGTGACTGCCTTGTAGCTGTCATTCCCAGAGATCGCATCAAATGCTAGGGTGATTTTTGCCCCATTAGCCGCATCTAGAATCTGTTGCTTAACGTTGCCCTCTCGATAGTCAATGATATGAGTTGCAGCATTGAGGGATTTGACGTGGTCAATTCCAGAGCCAGCAACTGTAATGATAGGGTAAAGGTTGCTTAACTTTGCCAGTTGTAGCGCGTATGAACCCACAGCACTAGAACCGCCGTAGATAAGGATACCAATGTTCTTCTGACCGGGAGTTGTAGGAGGGGGGACCTGCAGATACTGGAATAAAGCTAATGCAGCCGTGATGAAGGACAGCGGCGTTCCCGCTCCATCCTCAAATGAGACATTTGGGGGAAGGTGAAATGCAGTAGATGCTGGAGCAACCGAGTACTCGGCATAAGTGCCGCCTGGATGCCCCATACGATGGAAAGCAGCGACTCGATCTCCTGTCTTGTATTCAAAAACATTGGAGCCAACCTCTTTAACAATGCCTGCAACGTCATCTCCAGCATTCAGGGCTTCCGACTCGGCGCGACCCTTGGTGAACTATTGGTACATTGAGTTAGTAGATTGAACTTGATGCCCGTATTCCTGAGTTCGACTGCCCACCTTCCAATCCTTAGGGTTCAGCCCAGCGGCCACTACTTTGATGAGTACATCGTTGGGCCCAGGTTTGCTGATTCAAATCAATATCTTCGCTCTAAATGCATGCTAATGACAACACTTACGGAATTTCAGCATCCCTCAGGATTCCCTTGAACTCGGGCTTTCCGGAGATGAGGTATTCCTTCATGTTATGATAAAACTAGGGTAAGCCTTTATCTTGTGTAGAACAGGAATTGGAATTGCGATGGGGTTGCTGATTGTGAACTAATATCTGCTCTCGGCAAAGTCTAATGACAGGCGAGTCTTGCCTTAATACAATCTGCACTTTCAGTCACTCGGAATAACTAATTTTCGCTTACTCACACGCTTATGCAGTGGGTCGGCCTTATTACATAGTTTTCTCCGATGGCTTCTGCGGCCTAGAGCAGGGCCATGGCACATAACCCACCGTGACATCGGAAAACTTATTGAGGTCACCCGTCCAGGAGAAGAGCACGCTTGTTACAAGTCTAGGCAGAAAATGATCACGATGACGCCACCGGCTCACATGCTCTGGCAAGATTTGATAATAACCCTTCTTCCACCTTCCAGAAGGTCAGCTGTTCGCCGGTCCTCGTGAGCTGAATCAGCGGCGCCGAGAAATCTGGATTCAATGTGGGGTTGTAATCGAATCGACATCTGTACAAAACGGACAATATCAATTAGCTGGACAACGAAGTAATGTAGTATTAAATCTTCGAGTTTTCAGTTGTGGGGCCCAAATCATAAAACTTGGGTTGTGATGGAGGAACTTGCTTGCTGGACCTGGAAGAGTCGGCAAAATGAAAATCGCCAGTTACAAGCTTGGCGCTGTCAATATTGACTACGCCGGGGTTAATATAAATGCCCCTAAAGTCGCAATTGCTAAAGTGCTCCCTTTAATTAACTATCTTGACACAGAACTCGGATGAAAGTCGCCAGCAGGTCTGCTATAAGCCAGGCCCAGAATGCGTTGAAGAGTTTTAGCATGCATAGAACTAGGAAAGGCAAAATCGGAACTTGTACTTAGTAAATTCCGCATAAAAGTTACTCTTAATGATTCCTGTCTGCCACACTGGTGTCGCATTTACTCTACTGGCAACCCGACTGTGCTTGGCCATGAAGGTATAGGTATTACTAATGCGTTGTTTTTAGTGAGGATGATTTATAGAATAGCACTCGACGATTAGATTATTTTAAAAAAGAAGGGTTCTTGTATAGAATCCTCGAAACTTGCTAGGCGAACACGCTCCCCTGGTAACTAATGACTAAATCAACTCTACTCCTTGTTAGGGCCTTTGAGGTTAGTTACCTAGTAGACTTGATAATTAGTCAGCTCTGCTACTAGGATTTGACTGTGCTTTGATAGTTATTATACTCTCCAGTTAATATAAATGTCAGAGACGACATCTACTAGGTACTTGTCCTTATTGGTAGTTCCGTCATATCGGCCGAGATCACGAGATACCATCCATAACCCCGTCATAGACATTTCTTCCATTAATCAGTATCAATGGCTTGACTCGAGCCCACACTAAAACCCTCATCACATGACTTAGTCCTTACTAGTTGGGTTACTGAAGAGAAGATGATATGGTGTAACAATCTTGCATGGATCTCCCGTCCGGAGATATCGGCGAGCCCGTATAGATCCCTTCATATCCAGTGCTTTTCAGAGTAGCATTCTAATCAACTCGACCACGATATCTGCGTCCGATTTCTCTCAAGTGCTTTGTGGCCCATATTTTAACCTATGAGCAGACTGTTCAGTCTGGTGTGAGGCCATTGCTGCCGGAAGATCTTATTACTGTAAATCTGAGTAATCAGTTCCGACTCCAGGGAGCGGGTCGACGCTCTTCTTTCAAAAGCGCGCACGCTGTCTGCTCAAGTCTTGGCCTCGATAATACAACACGCTTGTCGGTTTCGGCTTGACTTTCAATCTTGATTTACAAGTTATCCTTTTTCTTTCTTATTCATCTTTTCTAATAACCCCACATCCACACAAATGTCTTCACCAACTCATGGCCGCATGCCCGCCTACTCCAAACAACCTTACGATGAAGAACGTCTCGAGTGGGCGACTTCGGTGCTCAATAAGTACCTTCGATTGCCGAGATTTAGCAGAGCTGCTATGATACTCCTCTTCATCGATATCCTCATCGTTGCCGCCCTTGTTAATGCCTTCGAGCCCCTCATCACCCTCCTCCGCCGTAACGAAGAATTGTTCGGCGCCCGACTTACTCTCCCTCTCAATGATAACTCGTTCGCCCCCACTCTTCCAGAGCAGCAGATAATACCGAGAATCTTCCACCAGACAAGCGCAAACGAGACGGTTCCCGAGGTTTGGACCGATTTGGTACAGAGCTGCAGAAATACCTACTCTGATTTTGAGTATAAGGTTTATCTACCTTGATATGGGATTATAGACCCAGGCATGCTAACTATCGCAGCACTGGACCGACGATAGAGCTCGTGTCTTTATCTCGGAAAAGTACCCTTGGTTCCTTAACACTTGGGACACATTCCCCTTTAACATTCAACGCGCCGATGCTATTCGATACTTTGTACTCCACCACTATGGCGGCATTTACCTTGATATGGATACCCTCTGTAACAAGACTATTCCCCTCCACCAGGTCGAGGCTAGCGGAGCCATGCACCATGCTGTGTTCAAGTCTACTACGCCTACCGGTATCTCTAACGACATGATAATCGCCTCTCCCCATCACCCAGCCTTCACAAAGGCCCTCTCCCGAATCCAAATCTATACTAATCTTACCCGCCATTGGGCCCGTCTCCTCCCCCATGTCGCTGTCATGGTCTCTGCTGGCCCTCTCTTCCTTACTATGGCCCTTAAGAACTACCTCCTCGAGCAGCCATTTCTTCCCGAGCAGACGGTGCAGATTATTAATGCTACTGAGCTGGAGCCTTACCTGACCGATTTTGAGGGTGCATCATGGCACCACGGCGATACAAAGACTTTGATGTGGATTGGCGATCGACCCTGGGTTTGGTTCATGTTGGGCGCTATTGGTCTAGGTGCTGGTCTGTATGTTGTCAATCAGCTGATGCTTAAGTGTTTGTCGCGATTCTCTGAGAAATTGTATGCCTCGAATGATGCGAAGGAAGCCACTAAACTAATGTAAGAGGAGGAATGATTTCATCGTTTATACATGATTGTAATACTCGATAATGTCGGGGTCTGCTTTGTCTAGGGAAATCGCTTGTTGATGCTACTGCAGCTGCTGTTTGTCACGGTCGGGTGTCGAAACAGTGACCATCATCTATGACTACGATTTGTACACCGCTCCCAAGGTTAAGCTTGACGCCAGCCTCGTCATGTGAGGTAGCTTATCCTCAATACGTCAGTGCGGAAGGCTCCAGGCCGTTGGATACTAGACTTATTGGGGTTAGTCATTTGACAAGACGGATCCAATCTGATGAACAATATCTCGTGACTGAGTACAAACAGTGAGATCTGCCCGATGTAATATGGCGTGAGAGTCATTATAATGGTCGAGCATATGATAATCGCTGCGTCAGGTTTCCCTCCAATCAATCTCAAACTTTTCGGGGCTTTCTCGGTAATACAAGAGTATCTGCGGCATAAGCTGACCGCTCAAATCATCCAAAAAGAGTCCTTGTAGCCGATTTATCATCAGGATTGTTATATAGGAGCATTATGGCTGAGCTACTCATTATGTCTTTGCCTTTGCCCGCAAGTATGGGGCGTAAGAAGATTTTTATTTATCATAGCACTTCGCCTCCCATTGGACTTGGAATCACTATCTGCTCCGTGTCCCACTGACAGGTGTAATATTCAAAGATATCTGGTGCAGTAGCAAGGCTTTAACCCTGGTATGGGTCGAACCCAGGAATGGAATCACCTGCAGCTTTCTTTAAATTATCACCGAACCGGCTGTCGACCAGCTTAATCGTTGCCTTTCCAAAGTCGTGATGTGTCAGTTGCTCTTGAACAAAGCCGCTGGGATAACCATCCCAGGCAACCAGATCAGCAATCTGCCACCATCCGAAATCATTCTCAACATCGTACCGCTCTTCCTCCTTAGCGATACGAAAGGCATGCGTGCTTAGACCATTCTTATGGTAGACGATAAGCGGATGATCACCATCAAGCACAGGATTATTAGTAGCCCCCTTGTACTCTCCATGCGCCGACGGTGCAACACGGGCAATCCTCTTGTTATTTTGCACAAAGACAACAACATTTTCCCAATCATGGACATGACCACCTGTGCCTCGGCCTGTTCTATCTACCTCAAAGTAGTATTCATACCTTGTCATCTATTAGCAGGAACAAACGCCTTGGGGATTCGAGCCGACTCACATGTAAGCGCACCAGCCATTATTGCAACGACTTCTGGAATATACGTTCGCATTGTCAAGCCGTGAGATATCACGACAGCCAGCGGAAGGGCTACCCTTGTTTGGTAGACCTGGATTGAGGTTTCCCTGCACATCAACAGCGGCAGTATTGTAGCAGCTATCCTTATCGAAATCGAGAGCCGGTTGGAATCTGAGACTATTTTCATCGGCATTTCTGGGTAGCTTTGTCAGAACATCGCGCCGGAAGACGTCATTGTCCCTTAAGATCGGGCTAGAGTAAGCCAAAACGACTTCAGCAATAGCCAGGAGGGCAGAGCCTAGGTATGAAGTGCGCATGATGACCCGGAGTGATAGTCTCGAACTAGGGATTCCAGAAATATGTACGCCTGAAGAGAGTATGTCAACCGTGTGTGAAGTTTCTAGACTAGGCATACAACGAATGACCTTATATACCTGTGAATAAGAGGGGCCTGCCCATGAACGAAAAAGGAGTAAGGGAAAACAATAAAAAAAAACAAAGTAGAATGATCCCGCTGGCAAGCGAATGTCGCACAACGCAACACTTGCTTACGATGGGGGTCCGTGTAATGCTACCATGGCCCATAGGATTCGAGGCCGGAAGTGCAGCCCGTTTGAAAGAACTGGCTAAAGAGCGGGCACTGCTGAGAGCTTATTAATGAGTCCGGTTTGTTCCACCCGTCAGGAATCACATTGTAGTGAATACGAAAGCCGTCAGCTGAACCCCTTCCACCTTGCATAGAGGCACTATTCTACAATGAGAAGCAATTATGAGGCATAAGAGATCAAGTGCAAAAGCATTAGTGAGAAAGTCCGATTCACAAGTTCCAGGCCAAGCGTAACGTGACCCCCTCTGACCCCTGCTGTTGTATGGGGCGAGCTAACATACTTTTGCCCTCAAACCATAGTAGATAAAGCGAGGTGTTCCACTATTTAATATTAGTAATCAGATATAGTACTACGTTAAAAGGGAAGGAAAAGAGGAAACTTATTGCATGACGTGTATTCGGTCTATTGGTTCTGTTGAATTCTGCCCCTCAGATGTTTTGCTATTTCGGTTGTAATCTTTAAGTATCCCTGCTTGCACATGACACTGCAGCACCTATTTAACAAAAACCAGGTTAAGGAGGAGACTAAATTCCTATTAGCTACGCACGAATACAATAGGATAAGGATATCAAAGTGTAAATAAGAATGTAGTGACATTGTCATGTTATGTATTTTACATAATAGGACGTGCGATTATTATAGTAATAATAGTCTAGTCAGACTCTAGTACAAAGATATACGTGGAACTTAGAGCAAGGAAGTAATTAAACCAAGAATATATACACATATAATGAGATATATCAGAGAATCAGGGCTCGTGACAGATGTTATTAATTGTCGACTTTAATTCTTTTATTGGGGAGGGGTTGGTTTAATTCCCTATCCTGTTCTGGATATAAGAATAATATTGTGGTAAAGGAAAGTGGAGCCCACTCCCAGCCGCTAATCTAATAATTCCTCCACTGCTCTAGTCTTAATTACTAAGCCCGAGCGGTTTTATTACTATTTTCTCTTTATGTATCGATGTTTATAGCATTGCGACAAAAAGCAAAGTTATTAAGGGGATTTACAGAGCTCAACCCAATCAGCTTGCACGGACGAAAAGTATGTATTTGAGTAAATTACATGCTACCCTTTATAAATTAGGTTAAGAAATTCATCAGGCTGATAATAATAACCAAATAGAAATGAAAACAAACACATAAGCGGCACTTTAGTGCTAATGTATATTATTTCTGGGCCTAACCCTAAACAAAACGGAACCTCCCCCTTGGCGAATTTTACTCAACTACCTCGCCTGATAACGGCGGGTCGATACGGAAATTACGGGTAATAGATATGTTAAATTTAGACCGAATGTGGGCCAATTGAGTCTATTTAGAATAATTATACACTGTAAGCACATGCAGCGTCCCTCAACTAGCTCCTTCCACGACAAATAGACACCCAAACAATCAATACGGACCTGTGTTCCAATGATCGAAAATTATACGAGATGACAGGGTGGAATGCCGTTGATAGTTAGCTACCAAGGCTCCGCACATGCTAATCACAAAATGCTATTGACAGTCTACAGAGATTTTTAAATAATACTGCATAAAAGAAATCTTGCCCTCTTTTCTGTGGGTGAGTCCGCACTATCGCCGGATATCTATCCATACGGTCGTTCCAATAACATGCGAAGCTGGGTTGCCGCCACACTCCAGGTGCCTATTGTCGCTTGCAAGCTGTTTCCAAAATTGTCAGTGTATTGCCCAATACTTTTAGATCCGACTGGTTGGCTGATCATCACACGTGACGACATAGTAATATTTATCAATCCATTTTTAATATTAACTGCTTTCTTTAAATATATTATTCATAGCATGTTTAGTGAGTCCGATTCTGTCCACAAGCTTTCATGTACAGACTATGTACTTCGCTGATTTTCTACCTTGACAGCCCGAATATAGGCATCTCGAGCGGGCCGCGCTTTAGAAGCTGCTTCTACCATTTTTAAGCAGATTGAAGAGATCTTGCCCGGCCGGGTAGCGGAAATTGTACCACCCGGTAGCTTGTTTTTCTCGAACATCAACATACAGAAATGAAAAGCCACCATCCCGTTCCCTCTTCGCCACCCTCAAACGTAAATCCTCCTCGTTAGGTGCTCTCCACCCCTCCCGTCACCCTCTGCGTGCCACCAAGCCTGGCACTAGGTCATTCCGAGTGAGATGAGCCCCTTAGCTAGTAGCTTGGCCCCTCCACGCGTCCTGCTAGATACTGCACCCTTCCTAAGCTTACTGACAGTAGCCATGCTGCTTGATGTCATGTTGATTGGAGCAATTGATCTTCTTTCCGCTTTTACCATTGGCGCCACAGGAAAGCTTTTCACCCCCGACTGGCCCGCCTGGGCTATAGGGAAAGCCGATCTGTGTCGGGTTGCTATTGCCAGAGCACCCAAAAAAATTAACCGATATTCCTTTTAGGTTGAAAGGTTGGTAGCAAATGTTAGACTTGGCTGTATTCCCGAAGACCGCCTGGCCGGGACAAGCGTGATCTCCCTCAACCCACGCAACCCATTTGTTCTCCTCGACGCCATTTTGAATCTGTTCACCCCAAGCTACTTTAAACGGTGCGCGTTTACCGAGGAGGGTATCATTAATTTGAGAGGTGCCAGGGCTCTGCTCTGGGATACCAAGATCGAAACCAAGTGGATTTGGGGCAGCCGATGAAACAGCTGTAAGAAGGGCAGCTGCATAGATGCTCTGAAGAAGATGCATTTGGTTTAAGAGAGAGCAATATACTTAATAAATAGGTTGACAGAAGGTTGCGGTTCTTGGGCTGAGAATCTAGAAAATGTTAGTCGATGAGATTAATACCATATGCTTTTTAATCTCCTATCTATATATATTACTCACATAACATAAGGAAACATAACTTTATCTCTGTCGGACTCTGCTTACTGTAGTCCTTGGTGTTATTAATAAGCCATGAAGAAAACTGACGTTCAAACGGACGACCATCAGTTGCAGTTCATCGCAAAGACACATAGGGAACCGGAAGGTTCTCCCGAATTTCTCGGAATCAAGATGTAATCCTCTCGAATAATTTTCAAACTTTACATAACTGTCCCGCTCCTGGTGTACATAGTAGAGCTGTAGGGAGTACCCATGCAGTGCTTATTACAGGTTTTGAGATTCGGATAAACTTAGTAATCGTTATTTGACTCTTTTTCGAAAAAGAGAATTAAGTGACTTAATCAAATTCACATACACAACCATATTAAAGAAATGCCGCCGTTTTGTTATATAAAACAAGTACCTTGATCCAAAGCTTCTCACAACGCATCATCGTCAATCAGCCATCGTTCCTATATCTGTTATACATTGCAAAGAACTGTCTCGTTCAAGCACCATGTTTTTTAAATGTGGCCTTCTTTGCCTTTTCCTGGCTTCGAACTCATTTGCAGCCCCAAATACCATTGTCCCACTCCCCAAGTTAGATGCTCGAGGGTTAGGTGTTAATGCTACAAATGCAGCACGCGCGTGCGGTGGTTGCATCAAAATTGGCTATGGCCAGCAGCTCCAGGACTCCGATGGGCTCAACCATTGGGTAGTCTGGGTTCACGGGGAGGACGCCTGTCCAGGGCAGAGGGTTATTGGCCCTTTGAAGCAATCGATTTGCTCCAATTACTTTAGCTGGCAAGGAAAAACCACCCAATTCTTTGACTGTGGCTCTGGTGAACCTACATCAGCCCATTGGGGGCTCAGGATTTGAACTGCAAGAAGAAGAACTACAAAATCACTTGCCACGGTTCGTTGCATGACATTGTGCAGCACGGGTACTGCGACTAATGTAAGCTGTTAAATTCTTTCGTATAATAACCATGGACTAACAAACGAGGTTATATAGGCTAATAAACAAGCATATTTATAGCTACAGGATTTTAAATTCAGGGGAAGCAGAGCACTGAGGTATCTGCTATATTGAGTTATATATATTAGAAAGGGAAGACTTCTCTTAGTACTATAGTCTCTATGTCGCACGGTAGGCATAATCTTCACGGCCTTAGAAAATGACTATATTATTAATCTAGCTATATGCTTTAAGTAACTCTATAAGATGGAATACCCTGCATGGGAGATAAATAAGGAATAATTAATAAATACATTTTTGCTACTGCTTATTATGTTCACTTTAACCCTTTAAGCACGCTAAGTGTAATATATATATTATAGGCTTAAATAAAGAGTAATAAGTAGGTCAATGCCCTATAAGTAATTTGTATAAAAAAAATAACTAAGCTCTTACTTTTAATTATAATAATTATAATATAGTAATTAGTTAATCTTATAACAGGCTATAATCAGCTAATTTCTTTATATTTATAAGGGCTTTAAGAGTTAAAAGGCTATAATTAATATATTATAGTATCTTAAATACTTCTAATTAGCTAAGACCCTAGCATAGCTTATATTATTAAAACAAAACCTAGATTAAGGTCCCTATTTCTATCTATTTAGTAATAAACTTCTTAACAGGTTATTATAATACTAAGACAGCTCTCTAACTAGTAGCTTAGTTTTCTAGTTAGCCAGTCTTATCTTTACTAGTATTTAACATATTAAGTAACCTTGCCAATTAGAAAGGAGTATATTAATTGCTTGCCATTACAGGGATTTCTTGCCAGCCTACCTTAGTCTTAACTTAACTAGCAGGAAGTTACCTCTATTTTATAATAATTACTATAATAAAGTAACTAAAATTCTAACTATTATAAAAGAGAGAATTAAGGTAGATATATACTAGCCTATTTTATTATATTTAGGTTAAGCCTAGAGGTATTTAACTATACTTAGGGTTAGGATAAGGTTAGTATTAACTATAGTTAGGGTTAGGATAAGGTTAATATTAACTATTTAAGCTATCTTTACCTTAGTATTTTTCTTTAATTAAGATCTAGCTAATAAAATAGAAAGGTAAAGATTTTTTTAATATATAAGGAAATAAGAAATAAGTATAAGAACATATCAGTCATGCGTGGAGGGTGCGGGTTGGGGCGGCGTCGTATGTGTTCTACAACATGTTGAAAATCTCGTGGTAAATTAATCACGTCGATGCACAAAACAGAAAGTAGATTAATTGATATCTTTTGACATAACTAATCTATATAAACTATGCTAAAGAATTTTATATACTTATAGAAGCATCTATTATTAATTAAAGATAGAATTCGATATTTATCTTACTTTTAGTAGTCTTAATTCTTAATAAGTGGCTTTAAAAATAGGTAAATAAGAGGAATTATAAAATAGGAAAAACCCTATTAAGTCTTTAGGTAGCTAATATAATGTATTATAAAAGTAAAAAAACCTTATTATATCCTCCTTAATAAATAAAAAAATACTATAGCTTACTATACCCTGCCTATCCTTAGTAAATAATATTATTAAGATAAATAATAAGGTAGCTTAACTATATTATAGATAATTAAAGATAGTTATATATAAGGAACTTTTTATTTATATTAAAAGTATATATATAGTAATTAAAAAATAATCTTATTATATTATATAATAATAGAAATAAAATAAAAATAAACTTAAATTAAAGTAAATAATATTATTAATATATATTATAGTAATTCCTTATTTTAACATACTAGTTAGTTATTTTAGATATTCCTTATTATTAATTATTATAAGAGGAATGCCCTTTTAAACTTAAACCTTATTAATTTATTTTACTAAATATAATACACTCCCTTACTACTATAACTAATATAATTACTAATATCTTTACCTTAAACTAATTACCTATCTTAATTATGGCATAACCTAGTTAGCTCTATTACTGCTATTATAACCTTCTTACTTCTTAATCTAATTAGAGATTACAGATTACTAGGGATTATAAACTATAAAGGCTTACTTCTTATAAATAGTCTTTTAAACTTATTAAAAAAAGGCATATTAATATATATAATAATTAATAATAATTAAGGCTATATTAAAGGTAAAAAGGGGATATTATAACCTAAATAAATATAAATAAATATAAGAGGAAATAATAAAGTATAAATTTAAGAAGAGTATTATAATATATATTAATTTATAATAATTACTTAAAATAGGTTATTAAGTATTAACTATAGAGGAAAAGGCAAAATAGCAGTAGTAATAGTAAGAGGCATTATATATAAAATATATATTAAAACTTATTTAGGAGTATGCTCTTAATCTATATTTATATATAATTATTAATTATATACTACCTATATTATCTGCATTATAGGCCACTATAGCTATTATAAGTTTATTTAAGTTTACTTCTTTTATTAATTTATATCTACTACCTAGTAGTCTAATAATAAGGCTTATATAACTAGATTAACTATATGCAAATAAAGATAACAGTCCTGTAAATCTACTAGCATAAAAAAGGCACGCAGCTTTAGCGCCTTTTAAACCATTAAGTTTGCCAGGGCAATCGACTATATAGCAAAACAGGGACTCCTATAGTTCACTGCTAATTGCCAAGCTCTTTACTCTAGATATAGGGGTAATGCTTTAATGCTATTAGATACCTTAACTTATAGTCTAATTGACCTTAGCCTATATAAGCATTTATACTAGCACTATCGCCTATTTAACAAAATAATAAGGATAATTATAGTTATTATAATAATTAGATTCTCTATTTATAGTAGTATAATATCTCCTTATCTAAAGATTATTCTGCAGTATAACTAATAACCTAAGTATATTAATATAATTTCCTGTTTCTGAATTAGCAAGTCCCTCTTTATATATCAAATATATAAGCCTAGTTCGCATTATTATGGCTCTGTTATCTCTTAACCCCTACGACCCTGTTCTTAATGCTTCCTCTAATTAATTTACTAGCAAGAGATAACTAATAGCACAGACTTTCTATATATATAATAAAGTATTTTAGTTATTTTTACTTATAAATATAAATATAACTATAATTAGCTAACCTTACTTATAAATATACTTTTATAAGTATAAATTTACTAATATATAACTTAATTTAGGTATATATTTATATAAGGTTATTAAGCCTAGATATACTTATATACTTTAAGAAAGAATTAAATATATTTAGTATTTCTTCCTCCTTATAGTCTATCTTTAATAAACTTAGTATATAATATATAACTATTATAGCTCCTTTTTAATTAAGAGAGCTTCCTCTCTAACTAAATATTAAAGCCACTTTTATTTATAAGATATAGGCTTCCCTTACTTAAAAATTAATAACTATTTTATACTATAAGATATTAATAATATCTAGTTTAAGGCTAAAACTCTTTTAGCTATTTAGCCTTTAACTAGTTTTGCTTATTATTCTTTTATTATATAAAAGTAATATCTTATTAATTAGATTATTTAACCTTATAATCTAAATCTAATATATATATAATATACTTTTATTAGGTTATTTTCTACTAGTAATATCTGCTTTAATAATATTATATTTTTCTTTAATAAAAGTTACTTATTTATACTAGCTTTTATAAATAGTCTTTTTTAGACTAATTTAGAGATTTATATAATAATATTATTATACTAATAGCCTATAAAACATTACTAGATTATACTTAATAGGAGATTCTTAGTTTATATAACCTTATTTATATAAATTCTTATACTTACTAAGAGAAGCTAGGGGCTAGTTATTAGGCTACTAATAATAAGAGCTAAACCTTTTACCTAGCCTATAGTGTCCCTACTAAATTTCTTTTATAGTTTTAGGCATTAGTTATATAAAAAGTAAACCTCTATTAGATTTAAATATAATAAGGAGAGATAATTACTTAATACTAGACTCCTTATTTACTTTTCTAAGCCTATAACCTAAAGAACTTATTTATATAACTAAACCTTTAAGAGAGTCTAGTTTTATTTTAAGATAATATTTTAGCTAGCTTTAACCTAAAATAACTTAATTCATAATTATACTAGCTTAATATAGGAATATATAATTATATTAATAAATAGTATTATAGTTAAATACTATTATAAAATAACTAAAATAGTTATTATAAGCCTTAAATATTACTTTAAAAAAGCACTTACTATTATTACCTTTATAAATAATTTAGTATTATAATACTAAAAGCCCTTATAAATACTAAGTAATATTACTCCTCTCTTCTTTAAGATATTAGTATTTATTATATTAAGGTAAAGTTAATTAAATTATATAACCTAAGTTATTTAGTATTTAAATTACCTAATATTATTTATATAAAAGCCTATAATTATAAGAAAGACCTCTTTAGGGTTATATTTAATAACTATAAACTCTTTAATTTAGGTTCTTTATTACTTCTTGCCTTTAATAAAGAAATATTTAAGGACTTAGCTAATATATATTAGAATCGCCAGCATGCATTTACGCCTTAGCTTAGTTACTCCTATATAAAGCATGCTTAGGAGGCAAATAAGCAGCATCTAAGGGCTATATTATCTGCTTAATAGTATCCTAATTTTAGGATTTATAAAGAAGTTATATTCCAACTTAATATTATCTTACTATATTAGCTAACAGCGCATTTTAGCCTAACTAGACTACCTATATATTACAACCCATATAGCTATATTACATAGCCTTTATAATTTTTACTAATTACAAAAGAATTACTTCTTTTAGTAGTAATCCTTTTTTATTAAATTACTTAAATTATAATGCTTTAAGACTAAATTATTATAAATTACTAATAATCCTTAATAATTTAACCTCTAGATTACTTTTATTCCCTATTAAGTTATAAAGCTACTTTTAGTATATAAATTATATTTATTAATACCTTTATAAAACTTAGCTTATTAACTATTAATAAGACTTTTTTATCTTAATAAGCCTAAACTATATTATTAAGTATTAAGAAATATAATACTTTATTATTACTTAATATAATACCTTATAATTCTATAAATATAAAACTTAATATAAATTAATTTACATATTTAAAAATACTAATTATTATATATTAATAGCTTTTATTTAAAATATATTATATTAATAACTAAGTAATATTATATTATTAAAATATCTAATAATACTAGCTTAATACTTCTTTATATTAAAGTATTATTAAGTATTATTAAGATAATAGCTAAAGTTTAATAGCTCTATAATATTATCTATATTTTATAAACTTAAGTAAATATATATCTTGCTATAATTATTAATAAAGGTAATAATAAAAGGGACCTTAAAGAGGCACTTAAGCCCCTTATGCTAAAACCTTTTAAAGGCTAAGTTATAAATATAATCTTATTTCTAACTTAAATAAAGGCTTACTTCTACCTCTATTAAAATAAGCTAAATATACTTATAAAGAAACTCTTATATATTATAAGCTTAATTTAAGAAAAGTAAAGGATTAGTTTAAACCTATCTTAAAAGACTTCTTTAAAAATAAAGAAAATATATAAGATTAAAATACCTAAAATATCTTTAAAAACTAAAATAATTTTAAATAAGCCCTAAAGATAATTTTAAATTAATTAATAAAAATAATAAGCTATAATAAATTACTTATACTTAAATAATATAATTTATATTATTTACTTTATTAAATTTAATAGTTTATATCTAAAATTAAATAAAACAATAAAGCCTATAGAAATTTATTATAAAGACTAAAAGAAAAAGTTAATAATAATTATACCTAGCTAATAGGCCTAAAGACTTAATATATATATTATTATAGTAATTAAAATTAATAAATAATAATATAAATATAAGAAAGAAAAGCTAATTATAAATAAGGCAATAATTTAACTTATATTACCTTAATTAATAATATAATAATAATAACTAAATAACTCTTAAAACTAAAATATAATAAGGAAACTACTAAAATAATACCTTATATAAAATATAATAAGACTTATAATACTTAAAGAACCTAATTAGGTAATTATAATAATAATAATAAATATATTTAAAGTTAAATATTATAATTATAATAGAAATAAATATATTATATATAACTATTTAAACTATAAAGGCCTAAGATTAAATTAAGTAAGTAAATTTAAACTAACTTAGGTATAAGACTTATAAATAGCTATATATACTTAGACTTTAGGAATTATAAAGAAGACTATAATATTACGAGCTTAAAATCTATAAATAAATTATAAGATAGAACTTACCTAAATAGTTTAATTAAGGAATTATAGATTATTCCTTATATATAAAGAAGCTAATATAGAAAATTACTAATAAGAATAATAAATTAAGAATTAAATTAAAGAAAAAAATGCTATAAAAAAGCTAATAATCTAAAATATCTTATTAAGCTAGTATAATATAATAAAAATAAGAAAAAAAGCTTTATAATAACCTAATTATAAAAAGTATAAAAACTTAATAAAGGAACTTTAAAGAATTAAAAGCTAGGAAAGCTATAAACCTAAGAGTTTTAATAAGGAAAAATAATTAATTAAAAAATAAATCAACTTTATAATAAATACTAAAAAGGATATATTAAGAAGTTAAAGTACTTAACTTTATAATAAAAAATTATAAAAAAAGAAGAAGTTTAAAAAAAGAAAAAAGTAGGAAATAGGCTATATACTATTATTATTAATACTCTAAAGTATAACATATAAAGAGGGTAGTATAAGTAATTATATAATACTTTATAAGGAAGATAAATAACTTAAAAATAAGTAAAAATAACTATATAAACTACTATATAATAAAATAAGATAAGAATATATTCTTATTAAAAATAAGTATATATAAGAGTTAAGGAATATAAGAATACTAAAGAACTTAAAGAAATATATATTAAAGCCTATTATAATAAGATATTATAAATCTACTATATTAAAGTATAGTTTAATAAGATAATAATATAAAGATATTACTAATAAATCCTAATATAAAGATATTTTATAGTATTATATAAATATTATTAATATAAGTATTATTACTAAATAAAAAAATAATAACTATTTCCTATAATAATACCTATATACTAATAATAACTATATTATAAATAGGATATATATAAACACTTAATATATATAATATAAAACCTTAAAGTAGTATATTATAATTTAGCCTAATATATTATAATAAATTTATAAAATAAAAAACACTAAAGTATTAATATTTTATTAAATAATTAAAAAGTAAAAAAAGAATTTAATATAATAATTAAAGGAAATATTAACTAGTTAACTATAATATATTTATAATATCTTAATATAAAAAAATAGCTTAAAAAATTATTAAATAATATTAAAAATAAAAAAAGGAATATTAAGAATAATTAATAGTAAATAATATAATACCTAATAATAAAACTATTAATTAATAATATAAGTTTAAATATTATTAAAAATTATAAGCTTAATAAGAAGCTAATAGACTTTACTTATATAATAACCTTATAGATCTTAATAACTTAATAAAATTATAATTATAAAAGATATAAATAATAATAAATTATTATTAAAAAAAGAATATATCTTTAAACCTATTAACCTTAAAAAGGATTTAATTAGGCCTAATTAATATAAATAATCTAAATAAGGAATTATATTAAATAAATAAAATATAAAACTAGAAAAACACTTTTAGTAAATATTATATAATGAAGGATTTAGTAATAACTATATAAATAAGAAAGGATATATAATAATAATTATAAATAAATTTACTAAAATATATTAAGAAAAAGATATATTATTTATAATAAAGTAATAATAAATATAAATTAAGGATAAAATAACTTAGTTTACTAAATGCTTTAGGGTTATATAAAGACCTAATATAAAATACTTAATATTAAAAGTCTAAATTAAGGGAAAATGGCTAGATATATAAATTAATTATAAAGCTAAATAAAACTTTATTAACTTAGAAATAGTTATATAGCTAAAACTACTATAAAAAAAGAAATAAGACCCTACCTATTACTTAATATAAAAGAATAATACTTTAATTATAATAATAAAATTATAAACTAAGAGCTTAATTACCTTAAGGTCTTTATTTAAGGAAGAAATTAAGAAATAGATTTTAATATCTTACCTTTAAATAAGGGAGTAAATATATTCCTTAATATAAATTAGCTAAAAATAAAAACTTATATATTAACTAGAAGACTAGCTAAGTTACCTTTTTAAATAACCTTAATAGTAATAATAAATTAATTATAATAGATAATAAAAGATCTTAAACCTTAATTAAAGAGGATAATATAAGTAAGTATAAAGTAAAGAATTTACTACTTTTAATAAAAGCATAATATAAGTATATAAAAGGCAAGAATAATAAAACTATTATACCTTAGGTCTTCTTAAATACTAATTATATAACTTAAATAAATAACTAAAATATTAAAAATAACTTAAAGAAAAGAAATAATAAGATAGACTTAAAAATATTTTAAAAAAATACTATATTTATAAAAAACTATTTAAAAAAGAACTTAAAATAAAGGTATTATAATATAGCTATTAAGATTATAAAATATAGCTTAAAATAAATAACTTACTATTTTAAAAGATTTATAACTTTAATAAAAAAGAATTAATAACCTTAAAGGAATACTAGAAATAAAACTAATAAAAGGAAATATTAAAATATTTACCTTATTAATAGGATTCTTAATAATATTTATTTTTAAAAAGAATAAGAAATTATAACTTATTATAAATTATAAGAAGTTAAATACTTTATACTTAAGGATAAAACTTACTGTTATTTATTATAAAACTTAAGAACTACTTATAAGGTAAATAGATCTTTATTACTTTAAATCTTAAAGAAGTATATAACTTAATTTATATTAAAGAAAGAGATAAATAAAAGATAGTATTTAAAACTAAGTTTAGATTTTTTAAATATTTAGTAATGCTATTTAGACTTATTAATATACTTATAATATTTTAATAAATAATTAATAATATACTTTAGTAATACTTAGATATTTTTATAATATATTATTTAAATAATATCTTAATCTTTTTAAATAATAAAGAAGAATATAAAGAATATATTTATAAGGTCTTAAAAGCATTATAAGATATAAATTTACTAATTAAATTAGAAAAGAGTTACTTTTATATAAGAAAAGTAAATTTCTTAAGATATATTATTATATCTATTAAAATTAAGATAAAATAAAAAAGATCTTAGTAATAATAAACTAGCTAATACTTAAAATAATTAAAAAGATATAAAGCTTTTTAGGATTTACTAATTATTATTAATAATTTATTAGAGACTTTAGTAAAATTATAAACTTACTTATAAAGCTTATAAAGAAGGATAAAACCTTTATATAGGAAATAAAAGTATAAAAAGTATTTAAATAACTATAATAAGCTATTTATAATAAACCTATACTAATTATATTTAACCCTAATAGGGAAATAAAACTAAAGACTAATTTATTAGACTTTATATTAAGAGGATAATTTAGATAATATAATAATTAAGGCAAATTATACCTAGTTATATTTTACTTATATATGTTATAAAAGTAAAACTTAACTACCTTATTTATAATAAAGAATTCTTAATAATTATTAAATACTTTAATAAATTTAAATACTACCTTATAAGAAGTATATATTAAATTAAGGTTTATATTAATTATTAAAATATTTTATACTTTACTATAACTTAAAAGCTTAATTAATAATAATTATATTATATTAAATACTTATATAAATTTAATTTTATAATTATTTACTATAAGGGTTTAAATAATAAATAAGCTAATACTATTAGTTAATAACTAGATTATAATATTAATATAATAAAAGCTAAAAAATAGCTCTTAAGGAAAAATAATAAAGGAAAATATTAGTTTACCTAATAAGTAAAAACTCTAGAACTTATAAATAATAATAAACTTATAAATTAAGAAATATAGCTAGGAAAAATTTAAAATATTATTATAAGATATAATTTTAAGACCTTATTAAAATAAAGCAGAAATACTTACCTATAATAATAAATTATAATACTTAAATAATTTAAAAAAGAACTAATATAAAATATATATTAATATCCCGTATATAGCTATTAAGGTATTATAAAAACCTTAAAATATATTTAGATATATTATAATTAAGAAGGGATTAAAAAGATAATAAAAAAGTTATTAAATAATATAACTTATATATAAAAACTAAAGTATAAAAATATAAACCTTATAGGCTATTATAACTATTAAAAGTAATAAAGAGATTATAAAGTTTAATTATAATAGACTTTATAATTAAATTACCCTTATTAAAAAAACCCTTAATTAAAATCTTTTATAATAGTATTTTAGTTATAATAAATTAACTTATTAGATTCTCTTACTATATACCTTATAGAGAAGATATAAATATAAAATAACTTACCTATATCTTCTATAATAAGATAGTTAGAAAACATAAGTTACTATATAAAATCCTAATAGATAGAGAAACTATATTTATAAGCAAGTTCTGGCAAGTACTTATAGTATATATAGGACTAAACTACTAACTATTAATAATATTTAGATTATAAATAAATAAATAAATTAAATAAATAAACTAAGTATTAAAATAATACTTATAATATTATATTATATTAATTATAAATAAAATAATTAGGTAAAAAAGTTATTAAGTACCTAACTTGCTTATAATATAATATATAATAAAAGTATAAAAATAATACCTTTAGTAATAAACTTTAAATTTACTTTAGACTTATATTATATAATATAAAAACTAAAAATAATTAACCTAGCTATTATAATTAAGAGTAAAGACTTAAATACTTTATATAAGGAATTAAAAAAAAAAAGATTTTATTAGAAAATAAATAAAAAATATTATAATAAAATAATTAAGCTATAAATTAGATTATAAGTATATTAGGCTGTATAAAATAAAAAGAAAAACCTTAAAAAATAATTATAAACTAGATTAATTATTAAAGGTTAGGCTTTATTTTTTATATTATATTACTTAAATTAGTAGCTAATATAATATAAGTGAAAATTAGTAATAAATTAAAAGAAATTAAAAGACTAAAAGTTTATAAAGTAAAAGTAATTAAGAAAATATACTTTAAAAATAAAAAATATAAATACTTAATTAAATAGAAAAACTACTTAAAAAGTAAAAATATATAAAAACTAATTAAATACCTTATTAATACTTAGTAACTCTTAAAGAACTTTTATTAATAACCTTAAAGAATAAAGAATTAAAAACCAGGTTTTAGTTAATAATATTAATATTACTAAAAGACTAAATATTTAAAACTATTATATCTTCCTTTTAAGTAATAATATTACTTATAAAAGAATTTATATTATTAATAATAAATTAAATACCTTACTTATATAATAAATGCTTTTAATAATAAATATAAAATAATCTTATAATAGCCTTATTAAATTTTTATTAAGCCTTAAGAAGCTTCTTTTTAGCCTCTTTTTCTGCCTATTTTAGATAATTAGATTTATAATTTAAGTAAGGAATTAGGAAATAATTAGTAAAAAGTAATAATAATAAAGAAATAATATATAATAAATAATTATACTACTAAAAGTATTATAAAATTAACCTTATTAAGTTTACTTAAAATAATAAGAAAAATACTTAATTATTTTATAATAAAGGCCTTTAGCCTTATAAAAAGAATAAGGTATAATATTAAAATTAAATTTTATAATTAAATCTACTAAATAAATATACTTTAAAGCCTTATAAGATTTTATTTAAAGACTTTATAATATAATAATTAATAAGGTATATTAGGAAAATAATTAAAAAAGAAAGTTAGTACTTACTAAAGCCTAATATAAGAATAAGGAGATATATAAGTCTTAAGGATAAGACCTAATAAAGGGGAGAGATTATATTATAATCTATATAGCTATATTATATAGCCCTTATAATTTCTACTAATTATAAAAGAATTACTTCTTTTAGTAATAATCCTCTTTTATTAAATTACTTAAATTATAATACTTTAAAATTAGATTATTATAAATTACTAATAATCCTTAGTAATCTAACCTTTAGATTACTTTTATTCCTTATTAAGCTATAAAGCTACTTTTAGTATATAAACTATATTTATTAACACCTTTATAAAACTTAGCTTATTAATTATTAATAAGACTTCTTTACCTTAATAAGCCTAAACTATATTATTAATTATTAAGAAATATAATACTTTATTATTACTTAATATAATGCCTTATAATTCTGTAAATATAAAACCTAGTATAAACTAGTTTACCTATTTAAAAATACTAACTATTATACTATATTAATTTAATAATATAGGAAATTATACTTAACCTTATATTTAATACCTAGCACTACCCCTTTTAGATAGTACCTACTTATATAATAAATAATTTTATTTCTATATAAGCTATATAATTTATTCTCCCTCTTAATAACATATTCCAGGAGGCAATAAGGAAAACGGCTAAGTGCTATTTTTCTTCTTCTTCGCTCAATCCTATCCGATAGATACTCGCCTTTTATACTGCCCAACTCTTTTATCATCTACTTATCTATGCTCTTAGCGATAAAGATGAGGAACAGCATTTTGACAACTGGATATGGAAATCTGTTTGGTCGGTACGCCCTACTGTATAAAGGTTGAACTAAATCCCGCCGCATTGTCTAATTTTCGTCCGTGCCAACCCAGACGACCCTACTCTTCTATTCCTAATTGTCGTGTACCCCTAATTGTCGCCTACCCCCTGTTTATTTCTCACGTGTTTGTTTATCTCCCGCCTATTCCCACATGACCATACTATGGTAACTTATGTTTTCTCATTTCGATCGACAGTCTGCGGGCGCATTACGTACACGTGTAAACACGCGTAAACGCGTACTTCATTTTTCTTACATCATCTACTCTCTTTGCTTCCTCCAACGATCTTTAAAAGCTCATACTATCAAGAGACTAGTGGACTATAAACGACTTTCACTATGGAACTTGAAGATCTCCTTGTCCTACAGTCCAAAATCAACTCTAGAGTTGATTTTATTGACCCACTTTAAACCTAGTACGGTTGATTATTGCCAGGGTGTAGAGTTGATCAGACATTGTTCTATACTGGTTATTCAATACAAACCTTAATCGGATCTCTTAGTGGCGCATTCTACCAGCTTCTGTATGATGACGGTATCGTTTCTCGCTGCACATCGCATTGCTCATTTCTATCGCATAACTGCGAATTGCTACTATCTACCTGCAATTTCCTCTACATCTACTAAGCTGACAAGCGTAAAGAAAAGTATACCTTGAGAGATACTATTAATGTCTTGGAGATATAAGTTCCCTAGTTTAAATACTTAAATCAATTTACAGTAAAATCTTATAATAACTTAATATGAAGAACCAGCTAATCGCACCACGGTGCACTTGAGGTTCAGGTTTGAGAGACCTTAATTCGCTAAGTTAATGTGGTTGCATTCGATTTAATTTATGTGAGATTGGTAGCTGTAGATAAGGAAACTGGGCTACGATAAGTGATGAACGGCCAGTTCGGGTTATTGATTTCCGACACTTAACATAGTGCATAAAGTAATACATCAAGAATAAATCTGGAACAAAACATCCTTACCCTGCGGGCGGCCTATCTGAACGCAAACTGACGCAACTCAAACCAACTGGCCTGCCTACAAACACATCAGCTGGACGACCCATACTGGAGTCGAAAAAGTCGCGGAGACATTTTTCGGGCTGCGAAATGGCTGGTTTACAGCCTCCCCAGAATGCCCGTGTACAAGAACGCCTACTGGGCGAGGTTATGCACTGCCAACAGTTGAAAACGCCACCAATTTTTGGGGATAACCCCCAACAGAAAATGCCTTGCATAGCCACAGCGACCGATTGACTCATCCAAGGCGCTTTGTAGTTTCTCTTTCAACTTCCCTGGAAGGATAATATTTCTTCCCTATATCATCAGGAACTCCCAACCCCCACCATTTTGGCAAGACAACTAAGAGCTCCTGATTCTGAACGCAAGAATAATCAAGGCCAATTATAGGTGGGTGCCGCGTTTTCCCGCTAAAATCTCGCCGAGAATTGAGGGACGGACAGTAAATAAATTCTGAATTTCTAACATCTTTGGTCTAGCACGATCTTTCGAGCGCCTGATTGATCGCATATCAACCAACCCTCTCGCCCACAGCAACAGGCCTGGGCAATGGCTGAAGCACTAGGAGTAGTCGCGAGCGCCATTACAGTCATCCAAATTTCGCAGCAAGTCATCAAGCTCTGCAAATTTTATACTGAATTACTTAGCTCTGAAGCCCCTTCTAGCTTACGCGCCGTTCTAATCGAAGTGTCTACGGTGAAGTCTGTTCTTGAAGGCTTGGAATTCTTATTAATATGCGATACCTTTACCCCTAGCTTGCAGAATCGCCTGCCGGGTTCTGATGGCCCTGTTGAAGGCTGTAGGGCCGCGATGATAGCACGAGAGAAACTCTTCCCTAAAGATTCGGTTCAGAGCGGGCAGAGTACTTCGAAACGGCAAAGAGTCCAAGCAACCTTAGCATGGCCTCTGAAGCAGGGGCGGGTGCAGGAACTTCTGCAGCAGATCAGCCGCCATAAGGCTGGCATTTAGCTCGCGCTGACAACAGAGGTTACGTAAGTTTTCACCTTCTAAATATTCACTTATTAAAATCAAGTAACTTGAGAAAAGAGATATTGTTCTCCCGCTAACCAATTAAATTTTAGGAAGGATATTAAAGATATTAAAGCAACTTCAGAAGAAATTCGCTCTATTTTAACAGGTAGAAAACTCCAACTAAGCACATAACCGTTATCTAAGTCGCAGCTACTAACATTTCATAGAGGACCAATGCAATAAAGTCTACAAGTAGCTAACGTCAACCGATCCTTTACCTCTTCACAATCGGTCGAGGCGACTTTATGAATAAGGAACCGGAAGCTAGATGCTTCGCTTACTAAATTAGACTAACTAGCTGGCCTCCCGAATCCGATGCCTTTGGGTCTATGGTATTCTAGGTGCTAGAAAGACTATCCTTACATTATGGTTAATCGAACAAGTCTAGGATCACTGTAAGCAGTCCTTAAAAATAAATGCATTATATATAAATGCTTATTATTACTATTACTTTAGCTATTACTAAGATAAGATAGCACCGTTTTTAAGATAGATTATTGCTTAGCTTTTATATTAAGTAGAAAGCGTTTCTAGTTTTATATATAATCTTTTTAAACAGGGTAGAGAGCTAAGTATTTAGGAACTACTTAACTTACTAAAATAGATCCTCTAGGTCTTTAGCAGTATATATATTATAATTAACACTATTAACAAAAGTAATAATTATTAAGACTTACTTAAAGTTATTTATACTCTTATTACTAATTTATGATTTTCTAATATCTAGATCTTTATTATAAGTCATAAGTATATCGATATTAAACTAGTAATAAAAAAGATATCTATCTCTATCCTAATATTAAATAAACTAGTTAAAAAGGATATCTGCATTTATATCTAGTCAATCCTATAATTAAATCGGAAGTTCTAGTACTAGCCTAGTAATCTTCTTAAGGAAGTTAAAGACGCTATTTCCACTTAGGTAAAGGGAATATATAGGCTCTCTCATACTAGCACTATTATTCTGCTTATAAGAATCTAGGTTTTAGTAGGCTATCTGCTAGCTAGATAAATTGCAATGCTTAAAAGGCAAATGCTCTGTTATTAGAAATGCGCTAGCGAAACTTCTAAAAGACTTAGATAAGACTTATGAAAGGATCTTCTGTTAAATACTAAAGGAGGAATAGCAATTCGTTTATTATGCTTTTTAATGGCTTTGCTTTTATAAAGAACTTGGCGCTCCTATATATAGTACTCCCTCTATTCTCCTCTTAGATGCAATTAGCAGCAGTATAGTGCAGACAGGCAATTCTAATTCTAATATCCTTTATAATTTAGAAAGGTTATAGGAGCTTTATAGATACCTTATTAGCAGTATAGGGAATACTATATTAGTTATATACTATATAGTTAAAGAGTATCTAGATTCAGCCTATATATAATAAAGCCCGCTTTCCTTCTTTTCTACTAAAATAGCTAAAGTTCTATCTATATGCTTAGATATTATATTACTTTAGGCATAAAAATTCGCTTTATATAATCTAGAAGACCTTAAAATAGCAAGCTCTTACTTATCTTGTTAGGAAGACCTATAGATAAAGCTTAGCTTCTATTATGCATTTTATGCAATAACCTTAATAAGGAGATAGGGATAAGAGATAGCTGCGAATAATGCCTTTTTTAGCCAGGTAAAGGCACTCCTAGATCCTTCTACTTAATACTTTAGGCACCTTAATAAAGTTAACCGCAATAAGGATAGTAGGATGTGGCATAAGCTATTCGACGGCTCTAGATCCGCTATAGATAAACTGGCTTAGACTATTATTTAGAACGAATCTGCTATAGATAATAATGCATCTGTGTTGCTGAGCTTATTGCTTGTAACTGATAATCTGGATTTACCTATATTATCTAGACTGTTTTAGGAGGCAGATCTTAAGGCACTTTTCAGCAACAGGCTAGCGCTGAAAAAAAATACATTAATTGAGACTTATACCTATAAAGGAACCTTAAGCAGTAAATAGAAAATATATAAGTTTAATAGACTACTAATAGAAGTAATAAGTTAATTTTTAGACTATTACTTAAAGAGTTTTCGCAGCTTGCTAATTAATTATACTAGGTTTTATAACCCATCTATAACTCTTATCTATTTTATAGGACACTATATGTCGGCATTCGAGACGCAATCTGCATATAAGGAGGATACTTCTAACTGTCCAGTCCAACTCCTATTAGAAGCTAAAGCATAACCTAATCTCCTAGGATATCGCTTTACTCTACTGCAAATGGCTATCGCAGCTCGGGACTTAGTAGGAGTTCGATTGCTACTTTACTTTAGAGCCGATCTAAATTATATTAGGGATCCAAATGGCGTCATCTGGCTAACAAACAGCCTGCTCGCGAAGTTTAATAGGTTTTACAGAATGTCGCCTCTTTGCATTTGCAGGAGCGGTGATTGCGTGTTGCCGGAAGATGATTATAGCAGAGATGCAAGAGAACCGTTTCTGAAAACTATCGAGCAGTTACTTCTTGCATTCGGTGGAATGGGTTTTGCATGGGGACCTAGTAATCAGACAGACAGACAGATCTGTTACGCCCGGTAGGCCACCGCCCATAGGGCTCTGAAAACTAAAAATACATATATTTTGCTAATTGATGTCTTAATCTTGCAGAGCCCTTATGTTTCCTGCCTTATTCTTCTCTATCTCTTTATTATTCTCCTTCTAGATCCCTATATCAGTTAGTAATAGTAAATTAACTTAAAGCCTAATTCCTTTAAGTATTTAGTTTCCTATCTTTAGTGGCTAAAGTAGTATCTGCTATTGGCTATATAAGGGGTAGCTATTATTAGTAAATATATTTTAGTAATTAGTAGGTAAGTAGTGTTATTATCTCTGCCCTAGGCGACTTATAGTAATTGTAAATCTAATTATAGCTTGTATTACTTTTATATTTAGTGCTTATTTTTATTTATTTAATACTGCCTTACCTTTTAGGTAAAAGGATAGGTTGCTATGCTTTTCTTCTTTATATTAGGATATTATCTTATTATATTATATTATTTATTTTATATATTAAAAGAGAAAGTGCTTTATTATTTCCTTTACCTATTTATATAAATATCTATTTATTAGTACTGCTTTAATTTAATAGAGATAACTGCTTAGTTGTGCTATTCTGGTTTTAAGCTGTGCTAATATGCTAGCTTCTTTTTATAATAGCTAATTATAAAGCAGATAAGTGTATTTTCTAGGTAGAGCTAGGTTGACCTTCTTTAAATGCCTGCTGACTTTATCTAGTAACTTTCTCTTATTCTGCAGGCCTGCCTTTATTTTACTAAGAATTATTATCTTTGCTTTAATTGCCCCTTTTCGCGGCGTGGCATATAGCTTAGTTGCATAACGGGCTGATATCTTGGCTATTTTCTGGATTTTGAGTTTACTGCCAGATAGTAGCTAGATAAGTTTAACTCTGTTTCTGTCTTCTTAGAGCTTCTCTATAGCATTATATATCCTCTAAATATAGCTTTAACCTAATTATTAGTAAGGATTTCTTATAGCTTATACTGCCAATCTATTACTTATTAAGACTATAATAACTTAATACTTTATATCTAGTAAATAGTTAAGCCTATAAGTAATAGCTGCTAATTAGGCTATATAGGGGTTATATTATCCTCTTATGCCTAATATAATTAAAAAGTTCTTAATAATCTTGCCGGCCCTTGCCACAGATATAAGAATCTAAACGGTTCTTCCTATACCAACGAGATCATTCCTCGCAGAGCTGCTTATCGCTATTCTAACCGCCTATCCTGCTTTAGCTAGTTCTTTAATCTGGTCTGCGTCTTCCCCTTCCTATCTGCTTAGTATAGCTTGCATACGTGACTCCTACAGAGCGAGGGCGAATAGCTAAATGACTTCTATAGTATTTCTTAATAGCTCTCTGTATATATCTGCAATGTATTTAAGAGGAGGTATAAAGTGCCGAAAAGCTTTAATCCCTTATAAGAGGTTTCAGACTAGGTTAGTCTGTAGTAGTATATAAATGTCTACCTAAAGCTTGCTTGCTCTTCTCTAAAACCGTTTATAAATGGTTGCTATATAAGCTTCTGCTTTAGCTAACCTTATAGCTATACTTATAAATAATCCTATAACTGCCTGTAATCCTACTCTTTATACTTAATAAATGGCATATACTGATATTATTTTATATGTATATATCTAGATATTAGAGGTATAGTCTACTACAGGAGCTACTATGGCTGTAAAGAGCTATCTTGTTATTAAGGGAGCTATCCCCTTTAGGCATTTTAGTTCTATTATAGCTTCTAGCCCCCTAGTCGCTGCCCTAGCTATATGCTATTTATAGTGCAGGCGCGAGTCCATAATAACCCTAAGGACCTTAACTTAGTCTTTAGGAGAGACTTTCTTGCCCTTAATAGTAAACGGTTTTAAGTCTACCCTGCCTATATATCTAGTAAAGTATATAATTACTATCTTTTTTACTTTAAAAGTTATACTACTGCGCTTCTCCTAGTCTAGAGCCTTATTAATTATTGCTTATATTCTTCTCTAGTTACTTTAGGCTATAGGCCTAGATACCTATATAGTATAGTCATTAATAAATACAATAGCTCTGCCATTCCTATTAATTTAGGTCTATACTAAATCTGTATTAAAGAATAAGAATAGTATTAGTAATAAGGGTAATCCTTATAGAAGTCTGGCTTATAGTAAAGGCCTGCTTTTAGAACTTTATTTATTAATTATAATAGTTATAGTTTACTTAAAGCAAAATGTATTTACCTAGTATAAAATCCCTTTAAGGATCTCTCTTACTTTTATTTACTATAATAATCTCTTTTTATATATACTATTATATATGCCCTTTATATTAAAGTTAATAAGACTTATAATATAATATAAGTGCTATATTAAGAAGATATGTTTTTATAAAAGTATAAGTACCTGCTTTGCTAATTATTACTTATATATATTAAAATAATTAATTAAAAAAAGCTTATAAGTCTTAACTATATAAGAAATCCTCTTAGTAATAATTAACTTAAGCACCTTGCTTAGTATAGTAAAAAGTAAGGTTAATTTTTAGGCTTTTGTAATTATATAATTATTTTTACCTAGCTTTTTAAGTAAGATAATTTAAATATATCTTTACTATCTTAATATAATATCTTCTTTTAGGAATATTTAAAAGATATTAAGGATATTATATTTAAATAATAGCTAAATTTACTTTTAGATAATTACTAATAGTCTATTTTCTCTTAATACCTTTTATAACTTTATTACTTATAGCTAATACTTTACTTCCTTTAAAGCTAAGTTTAGTATTATTATAAGGGCTCTTTAATACTATAGCCCTTTATCTTTAATATTATCTAATAGTAGTAAAAAGAACTTTATAAAATGCTTTTTAACTTACTCTTAATAATTTATTATTTTTATTTTATCTGCCTTATTAAGTTAAGGTACTTTCTTAAAAGCTATATTATCCCTAGACTTTATATACTTAGCTGTTTTCTAGATATTATTATTATCTACTAGAAACTCCCTCTAGTAGCTATTCTTGCGTTACTAGATGGCATTATAATACTGCTTTACTAAAGCGTTTGCCATGTCTTTAAGGATAGCAGAGCTCTGCCTGGCATGCCTTGCGGCTCAAGTATGGTTCCTCTAATATATATAAACATTCTGCAGTTATATAAGGTTATTGGTCTACTATCGTTTTGCATATAGTAATAGTTTAGCTCTAGGTGTTAGAGCCTTTACTACTTCCAGAACGCCTGTCATTAACCTATCCGTTTTCTGCTATACTATGTTTCCCCTCGGCTTATCTATTAATATATCTATAATTTTCCCCTTAATCTCCTTTTAGGGGGCGTTCTTAAATAATAGTCTCTCTTCCTGTTTTAGTGCCAGGACCAAACTATTAAATTTTGCCTCTATTATGTAATAATTTAACCTGTGCTTTATATTATATATTATATATCTAATAGTTATATCTATAAGCTCTTTAAAGGCTAAAACTAAATTAATAGTTATTTTATAATTTCTGCCCTGCTATATCTTTATGCCTCGGCAGAGTAGGCTCCTAAATATAAAGTTATTTATTAAGTTAATAATTAGATCGGCCTTACCCTATCTTGCTACTAAAATATTATCCCCTCCTTATATCTAGTTATGCCGGCTAAAGTCGCCAGTAATCACCACATCTACCATTCTCCCTAACCTTCGTCTCACCTCCGTAATAGCCCTAGCAAGCTTGCTGCAGGTGTCCTGTAGAGCTTGGGCATCTCCACCTGGTACGAGACCAGACGATCTGGCAGTCGGATGACCGCTGCCGTCACGTCTGGTGACTCTATTAATACCTGCTCTGCTTCTACCTCTCTGCTTACCTAAAGCAGACTCCGCATCACCTATCTACCTTCCCTCTCGGCTATCGGTATTATCTTAACCTATCTATAATGCCCTATCGGCGTTATTAATAACTTCCCCTAAAATATCTATATATAAGGTTCTTAAATAGCTAGTATAGTTATATCTTAAATATTTTTATTATTTATTAAGCTCTTATATACTAGCCCTTACTTCCTGATATTTAACTATAATAGTTAAAACACTTTATTTATAATATAAAGGATAGAACTTCTAACAGTTTCTGCTAAACGACTTATAGGGGCCCTTATATAAGACGCATCTCAGGATTGTTTCTGCGTATCTGCTGTGGTGATGACCTTCTCGCGATCCTATTGGCTGATAATCCCTTTATTATCCCCGCATTCTACCTTTACTTAAAAGAGAGCTCTTAATAAAGGACCCCGAGCAAAGTTCAAGTTATAGTGAAGTTCTAACTCTTTTATTGGTTAGTTTCTTTGCTTCTTTTATTGCTGGATTTCGAGTTAAACCTAACCTAGACCCTACTTATGTATATAGACCGGAAACGCATTGTGTTTCCCCTTCCCGTCTAACCACAGTCCTATACATCTCTACCCCATATCTACCCCTCCAGAAAACGCACTTACTGCTATTTAGAGGGTAAGGGAACAAAAAATGGCAAGTAGGGTTAGTAAAATAAAGCTTATGTAAATACAGCGTTATATACAAAAGCTAGTTTTAGGCTTTTTTTCCTTATTATAAATAGCTATTTTTAGCCGCTCCCTGGCTCGGAATATTGTTAAAACCAAGCAGGGACCTTGTCTAGCGCAACACGCTTCGAGCAACTTTGTCCTAACGACATCTACCAACCCGCAATAATGCCAAAAAGAGGGACAAGCGATGTCTTGCAACATAGATCTACTTAAGTATGTTAATATAAAACTAAATATGCTACTTATTATAGACCAATAGTAATTCATACTCTTCTACATCTTATTAAGCTCTCTAATAAACCTGTTTTAAAGCAGATAGTTTGTAACTTATTTAAGGTTTTATAGCTTATACTTATCCTTAAATATATATCAGCTAATATAAATAAATAGTCCTATATTTATTTTAGTTAGGTAACATAATAATAGCATTATAGCTAAATATACCTTAGGTTACCGGCGTTTATAGGTTAAGTAAAACTTCCTACTCTAGGCCATTACCTGCTAGTAATATCCGAGTTATAGGGCAGTATACCTATAATTAAATAGTCTAGATCTAGGCCTAACCCTTAAAAAGCTAATTAGCAGCTTAAGCTTATAATTTAAAGGTAATACAATCAAACCTACAGACTTTAAGACTATTATTATAAATCCTAATTATAATAATTAAGTTTTTTAAATAGGTAAACTAATTTATATTAGGTTTATATTTATAGATTATATAAGGCATAATACTAAGCATAATAAAGTATTATATTTCTTAATAATTAAGTAATATATATTAGGCTTATTAATATAAAAATACTTTATTAATAGCTAGTAAGCTAAGTTCTATAAAAGTGCTAATAAATATAATTTATATATTAAAGATAGCCTTATAGCTTAATAAAGAATAATAATAATCTAAAGGTTAAATCTCCTAGGATTTTTAGTAATTTATAATAATTTAATCTTAAAGTATTATAATTTAAGTTATTTAATAAAAGGGGATTATTACTAGAAGAAGTAATCCTTTTATAATTAGTAAAACTTATAGGGGCTACGTAATGTAATTATATAAGTTATAATATAATCTCTCCTCTTTATTAGGTCTTATCCTTAAGACTTATATATCTCCTTATTTTTATATTAGGTTTTAGTAAGCGCTAACTCTTTTTCTTTATTAATTTCCTAATATACCTTATTAATTATTATATTATAAAATCTTTAGTTAAAATCTTATAAGACTTTAAAGTATATCTATTTAGTAAATTTAATTATAAAATTTAATTTTAATATTATGCCTTATTCTTTCTATAAGGCTAAAGGCCTTTATTATAAAATAATTAAGTATTCTTCTTATTACTTTAAATATACTTAAGAGGGTTAATTTTATAATACTTTTAGTATTATAATTACCTATTATATATTATTTCCCTTATTATTATTGCTTTCTGCTAATTGTTTTTTTTTAATTCCTTATTTAAATTATAAGTCTAATTATCTAAAATAGGCAAAAGAAGAGGCTAAGGAAAAGCTTCTTAAGGCCTAATAAGAGGTTACTAAGGCTATTATAAGATTATCTTATATTTATTATTAGAAGCGTTTATTATATAAGCAGGGTAGTTAGTTTATTATTAATAATATAAATTCTTTTATAAGTAATATTATTACTTAAGAGGAGGATATAGCAGTCTTAGATGTTTAGTCTTTTAGTAGTGCTAATATTATTAACTAGAACCTGGTTTTTAATCCTTTACTTTTTAAGGTTATTAATAAAAGTTCTTTAGGAGTTATTAGGCATTAATAAGGTATCTTATTAATTCTTATATATTTTTGCTTTTTAAGTAGTCTTTCTATTTAATTAAGTATATCTTTTATTTATTAACCTTTTTTATATTCCTAATTGCCTTTACTTTATAAACTTTTAGTCTTATAATTTATTATAGTTTATTACTAGTTTTAATATATATTATATTTATAGCTAATTTAAGTATTAAGATATAATAAATTAGGTAATATCTAATATTTAAAGGTAAGTCTAGTTTATATTAATTTTCCTATATTTTCTATTTAATCTTAATTAATCCTAAGTATTTATAATTTACTTTATAACTTAGTTAATTTATCTTAACATTTTTAGTAAATAAGTAAATTATATTTCCTTTTTTAAAGGTTAGTCCCTTTAACCTTTTAAGGTTATAATATCTCTATATCCTTTTCTTAATAAATTCTAGCTTAGTTTTAAGTTTATTATATATTTCTCTTAGCTTATTACTTATAATAATTACTACTAAGTTTATATTCTTAAGTTCCTAAGCATTATAGTATATATTAGGTATAAATCTAATATTTATATTAAATAATATAAGTCTTATATTTTTATTATAAGCAGTATTATAGGCTAGCTAGGCACTTAGTAGCTTTTTAACCTAATTATCTTATTTATAATTAATATAATATTAAAGGTACTGCTTTAATACCTAATTTATCTATTCTATCTAGCTATTTACCTGCAGTCTAAAGGCTATTATAAGTCAGTACTTAACTCCTATAAGTGCTATAAGTAATTACTAGAATTTAAAGGCAAATATTAGTCCTCTATCTAATAGGATTTCCCTTAGTAATCCTTATTTTCTTATTACCTTATTATAAAAGATATAGGCTATAACTTTTATATCTATTACCTTTTTATAAGGTAAGTAAATTAAGAACTTTATTAATTTATTTATAATAATTATAATACTATTATAAAAGATTTTAGTTAAGGGATTTTCTAATAGTAATAATTTAATTATAAAGTCTATTATAATTAAGCTTTATAATTACTTTATAACTTTTATTAAGTATAATATTTTATAAGGTTTATATTATTATACTTTAATTTTAATATAAATATTATATTATTTAATAACTCTTTTTATTACTTTTTATATTATTTAATAACCTTATTATAATAGTAATTTTAAGGTTTTAATAACTCCTTAGTATCTATATAATAGATATATATAAAATTCTTAAATAAACTCCTATAGTTCTCTTAAAATTTCTTTAATTACCTCTAATTATATTTATCCTAATATTATTATTTTTTAAGTAAATTAATATTCTCCTTTATTATTCTTCTCTAGCACTTGTTCTTTTACCTTAATAGTACTAGTATTATAATCTAGTTATTAACTAATTATATCTATTTTTATATTTTTAAATCCTTTATAATAAATAATTATAAAATTAAATTTATATAACAATTCTATATAATATAGTTATTATTTATTAAGTTTATAAATTATAATAAAATATAAAATATTCTAGTAATTAATATAAACCTTAATCTTATACTTACTTCTTATTAAATAATATCTAAACTCTTTAAAGTAGTTAACTATTACTAGAAATTCTTTATTATAAATTAGGTAATTAAGCTTTACTTTTTATAGTTTATATAAATAAAAAGTAATAAGATATAGCTTTCCTTCCTTATCTCTCTAATTAATTTATCCCCTTAATATAAAGTCTAATATATCTATTTCTAGCTTAATTTCTTTTTTAAAATTAAATATTACTAAGACTAGTTTATTAAGGATTGCTCCTTTAAGTTACTTAAACACTTTTTAAGCCTTATTATTTTAATTAAAAGGTTTTCCTTTTTTAGTTAATTTTATTAATAGAATTACTATCTTATTAAATCCCTTAATAAATCTTTAGTAGTAATTAATAAAGGCTAAAAAGGCTTATATTTCTTTAATATTATTAAGTACTTTCTATTTTACTATTATTAAGATTTTCTTTTTTTTTATTTAAATTTCTCTAAGTATAATTATAACAGTTAGGTCTAACTATGTTAAATTAAGCTATGCTGGGTTTATTATTAGCAGATTGCATAAGGCATAAACTAAGTGTTATTAAAGTATTATATCTCTTAATAGTAGATTTAATATATATTAGGCTTAATTAATATAAAGAAGTTATATTAATAGCTAGTAAGCTAGAATCTATAAAAGTGCTAATAAATATATTTTATATACTTATAGTAACTTACCATAGTAAGTCAGTACTTATATATAAGTTATAAGTCTAATTATAAGTCTTATTAAGCGGCTTATAATAGAAATAAGGAAAAAGTATAAGTTGTTAATTAATTAGGGGAAATTTATAAGTTTTACATAATATAACTGCAAGGATTATAATATAATATCTCCTTTCTGTTAGGTCTTATCCCTAAGACCTATATAACTTTTATTTTAATTATTTTTTTTTTAATAAGTCTAACTTAAACCTATAATTATCCTTTTAATATTATACTAATAAGATATTAAAGTTAAAAGCTACTTATAACTAAAAAGTATAAGTAATTTTAATTAAAAATATTAGTTTTCTTATTATACCTTGCAGTTATTATAAACCTTAAAACTTAAAGTATTAGGCTAAGGAGGGTTATAAGTATTATATATAATATATATATTATAATTATAAATATAATAATAAGGGTATTATTATTCTTAAAGGTTTATAAATTTTTCTTAATATATAATTTTTATTATTAACTTATTATAGCTAATTGTTTTGCTATTAAGAAGCATTAGTTAGAGTATAAAGAGGAGTTAGCTAAGACTAAATTAATAAACTTATAATAATAAGTAAACAAATAATTAAGTTATTTAATATATCTTTATTATTAAAAGAGGCAGCTATAAGAGCATAATAAAGAAATACTTTATTATAATATTAAAACTATAAATAATTTAAAAGTAGTAGATAATACTAAGTTATTTACTATTATTAAGGCTTAATTAGCAGGCGCTTTTAATATTATTAACTAAGGTAAGATTTTTTCTATTAGCATTACTAGTAAAAATTCTTTAAGAGTTATTAGGTATTAATAAGATATTTTAAAGGTTCTTATATATTTTTATTTTCTAAGTAATGTTTCTATTTAATTAGGTATATTCTTTATTTATTAATTATATCTATTTTCCTAATTACTTTTACTTTATAGGCTTTTAGTCTTATAACTTATTATAGTTTATTGCCTATTTTAACTTATATTATATTTACTACTAATTTAAGTAATAAGACATAAAAGATTAAATAAAGCCTAACCTTTAATAGTAAGTCTAGTTTGTAGTTATTTTCTAAAATTTTCTATAATACCTTATAAGGTCTAATAAATTTATAGTCTAATTTATAAGTTAGTTAATCTGTTTTAATGTTTTTTATAGCTAGGTAGACTATATCTCCCTTTAAAAAGGTTAGTCCCTTTAACCATTTTAGGTTATAGTAGTTTTTTATATATTTTCTAATAAATTTAAGTTTTGTTTTTATTTATTTATATAGATTTTTAAGGTTATTACTTTTAAGTATAGCGGCTAGGTTAACTGATTTTTCTTATTATATATTATAGTATATATTTAATATAAATCTAAAGTTAGTATAAGCTGGCATAAGCTTTATGCTTTTATTATATATAGTATTATAGGCAAGTTAGGCTATTAGTAGTTTCTTAACCTAATTATTTTATTTATAATTAATATAATACTATAAGTACTATTTAAGTACTTAATTTATTTATTTAGTTTATCTATTAACCTATAGTTAAAATGCAGTTATAAGTTAGTAATTTAGTCTAAGTTATACTATAAGTAATTGCTAAAAGGTTACTATAAATATAGGTCCTCTATTAGAGAGAATTTCTTTAGGTAGTCTATATATACTAATAATATATTAATAAAAGATATAAAAAAGTTCTTTTATATCTATTACTTCTCTATAAGGTAGGTAATAAGAAAATTTTATAAGTTAATTTATAATAACTATAATACTATTATAAAAGATTCCTATTAAGGGTTTTTCTAATAAGGGTAACTTGGTTATAAAATCTATTATAATTAAGTCCTAAGGTTATTATATTACTAGAAGTAGTTATAATTATCTATAAGGTTTATATCTCTAAGCTTTTATTCTTAGGCAGAGATTATATTATTAAATAATCTTCTTTACTATTTTCTTTATTTCCCTTATATTATATTTTTCTTATATCCTTTTTAGTATTTTTATAATGCCTTAATAGCTATATAGGGGATGTTTATGTATATCCTATATTAATTCTTCCCTAAGCTTATTTAGGATAAATAGTATATATAGTACTCTTTTCCTATTACTAAAGGTTATTTCTTATAGGTTATAAAGTTCTCTAGCCTTAGCTTTTTTTATCTATTTTTTAAGTTTTTTACTTTTTTATATTTAAGTAATAGTCTTAATTAGTTTGCATTTCTTACAGTTAGCTACTAGATTTTAAATATAGTTTTTTAGATTTATACTATTATAGATTTTATTTATAGTATTTTATATTTTAATATAATCTTTATTATATAGTATTTAGTTATAATAATAGTTAAAGATTTCTACTATATACTTATTAAGAATCTTAATTTTTCTATTAAAGTAAGTTATACTGCTTTATTAATTATAATATAATCCTCTAAGCTAATTAATAAAGTCTTATTCTTTATTTTAATATAGTAATACTTAGTATTTTAATAGGGGTTTTAGTTTCTTAGCTACTCTTATAATTATCTTAACTAGTTAGGTAAACTAGTATTCTCCTTTTAAATTAAACTCTAAAAGTTATTCCTTAGTTTTAATAGTTCTTATATTAAGATTAGGTTATCTGCTAATAGTATCTATATATTTATTATCTATGCCTTTATAATATATAATTATAAAATCAAATTTATATAGGTATTTAGTATATTATAATTATTATTAGTTTAGCTCTTATATTATTACAAAATAGGCTATATTTTTATAATTAGTAAATACCTTTATTAGGTATTTACTTCCTCTAAGATAGTATTTAAATTCCTTAAAGCAGTTAATAATAGCTAGGAATTCTTTATTATAGATAAGATAGTTAAGTTTTGCTTTATATATCTTATAAAAGTAAAAAGCAATAAGGTATAATATACTATTATTATCTTATTATCTTATTTATCCTCCTAAGGCAAAGTCAGAAGTATTGGTTTTAAGTTTAACTTGCTAGTCTAGGTTAAATATTACTAGAATAGGTTTACTAATAATAGCTTTCTTAAGCTATTTAAAAGCCTTTTATACTTAGTTATTTTATTAGAATTATTTATCTTTTTTAATAATTTTAATAAAAAGGATAGTAACTTTACTAAAGCCTTTAATAAATTATTAATAGTAATTTATAAATCTTAAGAAGGATTATATTTCTTTTACTAATATAAGGATCTTTTATTTAGTAATAAGGGGTAAAGGTATTTAGTCTTTTTCTGTAATCTTATTAAGTTATCTGTAATCTACTATAAGTTATAGTTTATTTATATTTGGTTTTAGTATAAATATAACCGGGTATCTAGCTAAGGATCTTAATAGTTAAATATATCCTTTTTATAGTATGTTGTTTATCTATTCTTTAAGTATATTAAGCTTATCTCTAGATAGGTTATAAATAGGGAAGAATTTTAAATTCTTTCTATCTTTTAATATAATTTTAATATTATAATTTATATATTAAGATAACTTAATATCTAGTTCCTCTTAAAATAATATTTTATAAATACAATACTTTAATAGTATATTCTTAAGTTAATTATTAAATTCCCTTAAGGCAATCTGTTTTATTTATTTAATATTTTAGTTTAATTATCTAAATTAACCTTTAAGGATTATTACTATTTTTCTAATATATTTTCTTCTGCCTTTTTTATATATATATTGTGTTCCTTTTAGAATAGGTAAATATTCTTTATACCAGACTTTGCTATCCTTTTTAGTTAAAGTTTAAGATCTCTTATTATTATTTTCTAAATTATCTAACTTATTATCTAAAGGATAATCTTTACAGTTTATCTAGCCAGTTCTCTAGTTAATATAAGGATTATAGTATTATAGCTATAGGTATTTAAGTATTAGGTTAAAACTATTTATTAAGATAATATTAAAGTTAATTCCTTAATTTTTTCTATTTATAAAGACCTTAAGGTAATTAATCTCTTTAGTAATTTTTCTATTTTTATATCTATAATTAGTTCTTTTTTTATTAGTAATAGTATAGATTTTTCTTTTCTCCTTATGCCTTTATAATATTTAAAGTTTATTTACTATATTAAGGAAAATAATATTTATATTTACTTTATTATTTATAAGTATACTAAGCTATTTGCCCTTAATTTATACTTTTAGTTATAAGTAGGTTTTTTAGCTTTATTTTATTATTATTTATAGAGCTTTTCTTAGGAGTTCTGGCTCCTCTAGCTCTCTGCTTATCCGTTGCTTTTTTATAGATAGTATAGACCTTTTCCCTACTTGCTTAGGTAGTCTATATTGCATTTGCTGCAAATGCAGTTTAAGTTATCTAGGCATTTATAGGTATTAATAGTTACTAGGTATTCCCTATAGGCCTTTTTCCCTATCTTATAGTCTAGGGTAAGGTCTTCTTCTTCTAGGTTAACTTTATATTATACCTGTTATCTTTATTACATAATGTATTTAAAGTTCTAAATATATATTAAGGCTCTTTTATATATTTCTATATAAGCTTCTAGCCTAGCTATATAAAATCCTTTATATCTCTATATAACTTAATATCTTATTATATTAATAATTAAGTATAGTTTCTATTCTTAATATTCCTTAATTTAGACTAGAAAGCAATTATTTACTACCTTATCTTGCTAGTATTATAGATAGTAGTATTATATATATAATACCTATAATATCTACTTATAATTTAGGTAATATAAATACCTTTATAGTTCCTTTTCTAATTAAATATATTTTTTTAGGGTTATAGGATTTTCTAATACCTTCTTTATATAGGCTTAAATATAAATATTATTATTTTATTTTATAATTACTCTTTTTCTAGTAAGTTCTATATATTTCTAGTATTTATTATTTTAGAAATAGTTTTTAAGTTTATTATATTAAGGTATAATTTTAGTGCCTTAAACTATTTATTCCTCCTTATATTTAATTTTCTTAATATTAAGTTCTCTTTATACTTTAGTTACTTTAATATAGCCTAGGTCTTTATAATGTTTATTAGGTTGCCTTAAGGTAGTTCTAATAAGAATATTATTTACTATTAGGTAGGGGTTATATATAATTATTCTGTCTTAGATTTTAAGAGGTGCTTTTAATTTCTTAAAGGTTTATATTAATACTTAGTTAATACCTTAGTTAAATTCTTTAGCACTTAGTTTATTATCTAGATTAGGATTAACTTCTTTTCCTTTTCTAACTATTATTATAACCTTATTATATTTACTATTTTATTTGTTTTATATAGGTATTAGTTCTTATTATTTAATACTTAGTTTTAAGTTTTCTTTTTATTAAATGTTTTACTTACTTTTATAACCCTTTTATTACTTGTTTTGTTTTCTTTAGTATTTAAGGTCTTTTATATCTTTAGTATATTTAAGTCTTTTTTATTTAAGGGTTTCTTCTTTAGTTTTTCTTTTTCTTATTAATATTAATAATTTATATCTTAGGCTAGGTTGTTCTTTTAGTGCTAGGTTAGGGTAATATTTTTTAAGAGTCTTATCCTTATTAAGAAATAGGTTATATACTCCTAATAGTCTTAGAATTATAATAAAATTAATACTAAATATATTATATTTATCTTTTTTAGTTATATTAATTATTTTAATTACTATTTAAGGTTTATTATTCTTTCTTATAGTATTAATATATTTCTTTCCTTTAGGTATTAATTTATATTTTTAATTAGTTTTAATAAGGTTTTTATATTCTAAGTCTTTATATCCTTTCTTACTATAGTTTTAGTAAGTAAGTTTAGATTTATTTTATTTAATTATTCTAATCTCTATTAGTCCTGCTTTAATACTATAAGATGTATTATTATTATATTTCTATTCCTAGTTAGTATTATAATAAGGTTTATTATCTTATTATTTATTATATTAAGAGTTTTAGGTTTTTTAGGCAAATTACTAGTTATTAATTCTAACTGCTTAGTTAATATAATCTATTAAGGTTTTAAGTCTGTCTTTTTTATATAGCTTGGCTTATACTAGTTCCTTAAGTATATTAAAGAAGAATAATATAAGTATATCTTAATCCTAAGGTAGTTTAGATGCCAACTAGAGGAATTTTACTTTAAGTTTAGATATAGATTAAGTTTATTTAAGTGTTTTGATTTTTCTTTTAGCTTATCCTTTTTTATTAATAGTTTTAAATGCCTATTATAGAGCTTTTTTAAAAGCTAGGTAGTTTTATTATAAGTAGAAATAGGGTCTAATCCTTAATAATATATATATTAACTAGTTAATAGTTTATAACTAGTTAATCCTTTCTGTTTTTCTTTAATATAAAGAATATTACTAATATTACTAATAAACTTAATTCTCTAATATAACCCTTCTTTAATATCTTATTAATATATTTTTATTAAACTTATAGTTTTCTTTAATTAAGTAAGTATAGCTTTTAAAATAGTAGTTTTTTATTTATAAGGTTAATTTTATAATCTTATTTATTATATTTAAGGACTTTTATTTTTAGTTCTTTTTTAAATAGTTTATTATATATTTAATATTCTTTTAAAATATTCTTAAGTTAATCCTGGCTTATTATTATAGTTTTATCCTTTTATAAATCTTATTATTTAAGGATGCCTAGGATTTCTAATTTTTATCTTTAGCCTATCTTATACTTATATTATACTCCTTTTAGAGGTAGTAAAGTCTTTACTTTATACCAGTCTATACTTATCCTCTTAGTTATAAATTAAAATCTCTTATTACTTCTTATAATTATTTTACTATTACTATTAAGGTTATTAGGAAATATAACTTAGCTAGTCCTCTAGTTAATATATAGGTTTTATTATCTTAGCTAGTTTATTTTAAGGATAATGTTTATCTCCTTTCCTAAAGAAATAATATTAAAACTTATTTCTTATTTTTTTCCTTTAATAAGGACCTTAAGGTAATTAATTTTTTAATTTATTATATTATTATTATAATTAAAGAGTTACCCTTTTATATTAATAAGTTAGTATAATAGTTATTTCTTTTTTTATAATAATCCTAGCTTTATAACTATTCTTAAATTAATAAAGTTCTTTTTTACTTTATTATTAATTTATATATTTAACCATTTTCCCTTAATTTAAGCTTATAATATTAGGCAATTAGGTTTACTATTTTATATAGCTCCTAAAGTACTTATTAGTTTAAGTCTTTCTTATTTTTGCTTATTATTGCTCTTTTATAGCTCTATCTTTATAAAAGATATATTACTTTTCCTAAACTTATTTAATAAAGTAACTTACATTCTTTATTATTATAATTAACTCCTATATAGCAATCTTTAATATATTCTTTATTATGCAGCTTCTATTAAAGATATTCTTTTAATTCTGTGTTTTAATTATCTAGTGCTATTTTTTGCCTAAACTGTTTGTTTTCTTTATCTTAAATAGTAATATTATTTCCTTCCTTATTTTAAAGGTACCTTTTTAGTTATTTATATATATTTTATATAAATTTATCTCTTTTTTTATAATAATACTTTTTAAAGTTAATAAGTTTAATTCTTATTTTTATATCCTTAAGTCCTTTTAAGGCTAGGTCTTTAAATTCTACTTCTATTTTTATAATTCCTTATATTATTTATTTAATTCCTTAATAAAGGTTTATATATCTCTAAGTCTTGCAGTAATATAATATATAAAATTATAATTCTATTACTTTAAGATTCTTATATTAGTAATATATTAGGTATCCTTTTATTTCTGTTTTCTAGTAAGGGTTATTATTAAGTATACTAGGAATTATATTAAGGAAATAGTTATTATCTTCTTTATCTTATTTATATACTTTATACTAATAATGTTTATATAATAGCTATAATATCTTATTATATTTTAAATATATTAAAAATGTTTTTATAATATCTTTAATATTAAATTTCAGCTCCTTATAGTAAGGGTTTATAGTATCTGCTATATAGTAAGCCTAAATATATAAGCTCTTAAGCTTATTAATATTATTATATTCCCTAGCTCTTTATAGGCATCTATCTTCTATTAAGGTATATATCTTATTATTATGCTTATTAAATAGTAGTTTATAGGGTTATTTTTACTTATTTTTAATATATTTATCTTTTTTATAAAGGTATTATATAGTATTTTAAGCTACTCCTCCTTTATATTTTATACTTTAGGAGTTTTATTAATAATATATATAGACCTTATCTCCTACTTTATACTTTTTTTTTACTATTTCTTCTTTTTCTTATAGAGTTATTTAAATTAGGATAGTATTAATTACTTTAAATACTTTAGGTTATTTCCCTATATTAAAGGGACCTTCCCTTTCTTCCCTTATTATACTAAGTATCTTGGTGTATTTTAGCTTCTCTTATTTTTTCTTTTCCTTTCTCTTAAAATAGTAAGTATAGTCTTTTTCTTTTTCTTATTATTAATTTACTAGGTTTTTCTGCTATTCCCTTTAATATTTATTTACCTTTATTTTATATAATATTAGGATTTAGGGTATATTTCCTGCCTTAATGTCTTCTTTTAGTAAAAACTCTTCTTATAGTTTTTAAACTAAACTATTTAGGTAGGGATATTAGCTATGTTTTGGCATAGTGTCTTTATATAGGGCTATTATATTATATAGGCTTTATGTTATTTTTAGTATTTAGGTTTATATAGCAGTTTAAGGTTTTTATTTATTAGTTACTTCTAATGCCTACTTACTTTAATTTAAATCCTTAAGTCTTTATAATTTAAGGCAGTTATATATAATATATCTATTTTTATTATAATTATAATATTTAACTTTAGATATATCTTACTATTAGTTATTATAGTTACCTAGTTAGGTTTCTTTAAGTATTATAAGTCCTACCTATATTTTATATAAGGTATTATTCTATTAATTCCCTTATTACTATCCTTAGTTTTAAGAGTTACCTTAGTTATTATTATATCTCTAGCTAGGGTAATATAAGTTAAAGTTACTTCCTTTTTATTAATAGGCAGCTTTCTCTCTCTTGTATTTATACTATCTTTTATTAATTTTAATTACTATAATAATATATATAATTAGGTTATTAGGCCTATTAGCTAGAAATAGTTTATCCTTAATATCTTCCTTTAGGCTTTAATAATAGATTTTTATAAGAAATTTATTATCTTATTATATGTTAGTAATAAGCTATTTAAACTTATTTAAGTATATTATTATAATAATTAGGGTTTCTAAATAAGTAAACTAGTCTATATTAGGTTTTATATTTATAGAGTTATAAGGCATTATACTAAGCAATAGTAAAGTATTATATTTCTTAATAGTTAATAGTATAGGTTAGGCTTATTAAGATAAAGAAGTCTTATTAATAGCTAGTAAGCTAAGTTTTATAAAAGTGCTAATAAATATAGTCTATATACTAGAGGTGATTTAAGAGGATTATTAGAAGGATTAGATTATAGTAATCCTAGATTATAATAGTTCTTAAAGTATTATAATCTTATTTATAAGGTAATCTAGCTTTAATTAGTCTGTAACTATTAAGGGGCTAATATCTTATATAAGTTTTTATAAGGTATATATAATATAACTGCTAGGGTTATAATATAATCTTTCCCCTTTATTAAGTCTTATCCTTAAGACCTTAAAGTAGGCCTAGTTTATTTTTTATTTAGTTAGTTTTAACTTATATCTCTAAATATTTTCTTATTAGTATATATTATTAATAAGATATTTAGTTATATTTCTAAATTTATTAATTAAAAAACTAAAAAGTATAAACTTTTAGCTAAGAGTATTAAGCTATTATGTAAACTTGCTAATATATTATATTTTTATTATTTTAAGTATTAGAAGGAGTGTTTAATAATGGCAGATTCTTTTTATTATAGTAAGTATGTTTATTATAGGCGATCTTATAATAGTACTTAGGTAGTGTTTTCTTATATATTATTTCTTTTTTTTATTTATTTAATTATTAATAGTCTTTAATTAAGAAACTAATTTCTTAAGAAAAGAAATTAGATAAGGATAAAGAGGAGGCTAGTAAGGATCTTTTAAAACTTTATAAGGAGTTAGTGGCATTATAGGCGCATATAGCTGTAGCTGCTAGTTATTTATCTTATATTTATAAGACTAAGAATAAGGTAAAGAAGCATTATATATTTAAATTTTGCTATAGTATTTAGGGTCTTAAAGGAGAAGATAAGTTAGCTAAAGAGTTAAGTTATTATAAATATAAGACTTTTAAGGAGCTTTAGTTTTTAAATCCTGAGAGTATTAATTAGAATTCCCTTAGTCTTAAAGACTTTAACTTTAATCCTTTATTTTCTAATATTATTAGTAAAAGTTCTTTAAGAGTTATTAGGCATTAGTAAGGTATTTGGCTAGTTCTTATGTATTTTTGTTTTTTAAGTAGTTTTTTTATTTAATTAGGTATATCTTTTATCTGTTAATCTTCTGTATTTTCCTAATTACTTTTACTTTATATATTTCTAGTCTTTTAATTTCTTTTGGTTTATTGCTAGTCTTGACTTATATTATATTAGCTACTTGTTTAAGTAATAAAATATAAAAGATTAGATAGAGCCTGACTTTTAGTAATAGGTCTAGTTTGTAGTTATTTTTTAAGATTTTTCTTTTTATTTTATATAGCCTAATGTACTTATAGTCTAATTTATAACTTAGTTATTTTATTATAATGTTTTTTATAGCTAAGTAGATTATATCTCCCTTTAAGAAGGTTAGTTTCTTAATTCTTTTTATATTATAGTATTTTTTTATTTGTTTTTTAATAAGTTTTAATTTTTTTTTAATTTTTTATATAAGGCTTTAAAGTCCTTGCTTTTAATTATAATAGCTAGGTTAACTATTTTTGGTTTTTATGCTATATAGTATAGGTCTAGGGTGAATCTAAAATTGGCTGCTAAAGGTGTAGTCTTAATGCTTTTGTTATATGCTGTATTATAGGCAAGTTAGGCACTTAATAGCTTTTCTACCTAATTATTTTATTTATAATTAATATAATATTATAGGTATTATTCTAATATTTAGTTTATCTGTTTAGTTTGTCTATCTATTTGTAATTTAAATATTATTAAGAGTTAGTAATTTAATCCTATATATAATATTAGTGCCTGCTAAAATTTACTTATAAATATTATTCCTCTATTTATGAGGATTTTATATAGTAGTCTATATTCTCTAACTATCCTATTATAGAAAATATAAAAAAGTTATTTTATATCTATATCTTCCTTATAAGGTATATAATAAGAGAATTTAATAAGTTAGTTAATTATAACTAAGATACTGTTATAAAAGATTCTAGTTAAGGGTTTTTCTAACAAGGGTAGCTTGGTTATGCAGTCTATTATAATTAAGCTTTATAGTCTTTTTACTACTTTTAGTAGTTATAGTAGGCTATAAGGTTTATATTATTATACTTTAGTTTTTATATATAAGTTATATTATTTAATAACCTTTTTTACTGTTTTTCTAATTCTTTTTTAATTATAATATATCTAGATGCATTTTAAGGTTTTTATAATACCTTAGTAGCTATATAGGGGGTATCTATATATATCTTATATTAGTTCTTCTTTAAATTATTTAGGTACTTATAGTTTATTATTATAAGTAGGTATTTTAGCTTTACTTTTAATAAGATCTTAAATATTATATCTTATAATATTATTTTAGATTTTCTTTATTTATTTTTCTTAATTTATAGGTTTATTATTACTTATAAGTTTTAGAGTTTTTACTTATTAGGTAAATTAGTATTCTCCTTTATTATTCTTTTTTAAAAGTTATTTTTTTGCTTTTATTATGCTGGTATTATAATCTGGTTATTAGCTAATAAAGTTGGCTTATTTATTATTTAATCCTTTATAATAAATAATTATAAAGTTAAATTTTTATAGGTATTTAATATAATATAGCTATTATTAGTTAAGTTCTTATATTATAGCAAAGTATAAGATGTTTTAATAGTTAGTATAGACTTTAATTTAATATATACTTCTTATAAGGTAATATTTAAACTCTTTAAAGTAGTTAATAATTACTAGGAATTCTTTATTATAAATAAGGTAATTTAGTTTTACTTTATATAATTTATAAAATAAAATGCAATTAGGTAAAGCTTTTTTTATTTTATTTTATTATTTAATTTATCTTCTTAAAGTAAAATTTAATAAGTTAGTCTTTAGTTTTATTTCCTTATTAAGGTTAAATATAACTAATATAAGTTTGCTAAGAATGGCTTATTATAATGCTTTAAATACTGCTTATATATCTAGCTTTTATATAAATTTCCTGTCTTTCTTTATAAGTTCTATAAGGGGGTTTGCGATTTTACTAAAGTCTCTAATAAATCTTTAGTAATAATTAGTAAATCTTAAGAAGCTTTAAACTTCTTTAACTATTATTAGTAAGGGCTAATTTACTATTACTAAGATTTTCTTTTATTTTATCCTAATTTTACTAGGTATAATAGTATATCTTAAGAAGTCTACTTCTTTTATATAAAAGTAAGTTTAAATAATATTACTAAGTACTTAAAGAGTTTAAACTTAGTTTTAAATGCTATTTTCTATATATCTCCTTCTTTAATATAGATTAAGTTATAAGCTCCCTTAAGGTTTAAAGTAATAAAGATTTATTTGCCTTATAAATAGTCCTTAAGTTTTATAATAAGTAAAAGTAAGGTCCTATCCTTAATTATAAGGGCATTTAACCTCTTATAATCTATAATAAGTTATAATTTCTTATTTTTCTTTAAGATAAATATTATTAGAAATCCTATTATTAAGTTAGATATTTTAATATTTCCTTTTATTAATTCTATATTTAGGTAATTTCTTAAGGTAGTAAGTTCCTTTTTATTAAGGTTATAAATCTTCTAGAATAGTAAGTTGTCTATTTTAAGTTATATTTTATAGTCCTAGTAGCTATTTTATAGTACCTTTATCTTAAGTTCTTCTTTAAATAGTTTTTTATAAATATAATACTCCTTTAGGATGTTCTTAAGTTAATCTTATTATTTTTATTTTTTAAGTTATTTTTAATATTTTAGTTATTTATCTAGGTTATATAGTTAATATTTAATAAGACCTAGGGCTTATTGATTTTATTATTTCTTGCCTTTTATATACTTATATTATGCTCTTTTTAGAGTTAGTGAATTTTTTACTTTGCATATACCTATACTATTATCTTTAGTTAGGGTTTAAGATCTCTTATTATTTATTATAATTGTTTTATTATTGCTGTCTGAGTTACTGCAAAGAGTGATTTAGCTAGTTGGCTAGTTAATATATAGGTTTGTTTATCTAAGCTATAGCATATTAAGGATAATATCTACATCTAATAATAGGGGAATAATATTTAGGTCTATTTTTTAATTTTTTCCCTAAATAAGGACCTTAAGGTAATTAATTTCTTAATTTATTATGCTATTATTATAATTAAAAGGTTATCTTTCTATATTAATAACTAAGTATAAGACTTGCTTTTTTCTTTATAATAATCCAAGCTCTATAATTAGGTCTAGGTTAATAAAGTTATATTTAGCTTTATAATTAATCTAAGCATTTAGCTATCTCTCCTTAATTTAAACTTTTAGTATTAGGCTATTTGGCTTGCTATCTTATATAGCTTTTAAAGTACTTATTAGTTTAAGTTATTTTTATCTTTATGCTTTATATATCTATAGCTTTATTACAGATAGTATTTCTCTTTTTTTAATATATCTTAGTAAATTTGTTTGCAGTTACTGTTATAGTATCCTTCTTTATTAATATAATTATTTTTAAATTCTCTATTATATAATAGCTGCTAGAGGTGTTTTTTTAGTTTTATATCTTGCTTATCTAGTATAATTCCTTATCTGGATTATTTATTATTAACTGTATTTTCTGTAATTATAATTTTATTAAGTTATTAGAGATTTATAGGGTTACTATATAGGTAGAGCTTATTAGCTTTTTACTGGCATATTAGCTCTTTTATAGTTTTCGAACTGGTATTGTTAACTAATGGTTTTTTTATTAGGTAGTTATACTTTTTATTATTAATTTGTTTTTAGTATTCTTTTTCTTATTTTTAATGTTTTTTCTTTATTTTATTAACTTTTACTTAGTTAAATACTTTCTTAAGATTGACTGGGGTAAAAATTCTTTCTTAAGTTATATTATTGTTATCTAACTTAGCTTTTTCTATTAGTTTTCTTAGATAATTAAACTTTCCTTTAGTAATTACCTGGAATTCTTTTTTAGTATCTTTAATAAGTTTTTATAATTATTAAATCCCCTTATAAAGTTAGTTTATTTTATAAGTCTATTAATAATAAGCTATATTAAATTATAGTTTTATTACTTTTAGGTTTTTATATTATATATATACTAGGTACCCTTTTATTTTCTTTATTAGGTAGGGTTTATTATTAGGTATATTAGGGATAGTTATTAAAAGGTAATTAGTATTAAGCTTTTCTTATTTATATATTTTATATTAATAGTATTTATAAAATAACTATAAGATTTCCTTATATTATTTAATTATTAGAAATATTTAAATATTATTTTATTTATTAAATTATTCTTCCTTATATAATAGGTTTATAGTATTATTAGTATAATATACTTTAATATTTAAGAGTTTAATTATATTAGTGTTTTTATATTTTCTAGCTCTTTATATATACCTATTTTCTAGTAATATTTATATCCTATCTCCTGCTTTATTAAATAGTAGCTTATAGGGTTATTTTTATTTTTACTTAAGGCGTTTATCTTCTATATAGAGGTATTATATAGTTACTTATACTACTCCTCCTCTATATCCTATATTTTAGGAGTATTAATAATAATAGTTATAGATTCTGGCTCTTGCCTCTTATTCCTTATTAAAGGCTATTTCCTTTTTTTAAAGCTTATTTATTATTATAGTTTTAGTAAGAATATTATCTATCTTATTAGTTAACTTAGTTTATTTATTTATATTAAAGATAATTACTATTCTCTATTATATTATTTTTAAGACTTCTAGCTATTACTTTTTAATTTTTCCTTTTTTCTTTTTCTATTATCTTTTTCTTTATTTTTATTAAAAGTATTCTTTCTATTTTAGGTTTTCTATTTTCTGGTAATAATAGTTATTATTAATTTTATTTTTATAAAGTCTTTACTATTCTTTCTCTATATTTATAAGTAATTTATTTCTTTTTCTTCTTATTATCTTAAGTAGCAGTTTTATAAAAGTTAACTTATAATATAGAATTATATTATATTTACTTTAGGTTATTCTTAATACTTTAGTTAATTTAAGAGGTTACTTACCTTATTTTTGCTATTAAGGTTTCTGTAGTTTAGGGCATTATTGCACTATATGCCTAAATTGGTTATAATTATAGTATTTATATTATAATATATCTTATTATCCTTTATTACCTTACTGCGTGGCTTTAAGTGCTATAGGTCTTACTTAGGTTTTATATAAGGTATTATTTTAGTAATTACCTTATTATTAGCCTTAGTTTTAAAAGTTACTTTAATTATTATTATTATATTACTAATTAAGGTAATATAAGTTAAAGTTATTATTTTATTTATAATTAACTTTTTTTTTTTTATATTTATATTATTATTTATTAATCTTAATTATTATAGTAATATATACTATTAGACCTTCTTTAGGTTTATTAGCTAGGTATAGTTTATCCTTAACTTCTTCCTTTAATTTTCTATAGTAGATTTCTATTAAGGCTTTATTATCCTATTTAGTCTTAAATATAAGCTATTAGAACTTAATAAAGTAAGCAATATATAACTTAGTTTATTTAAGTATAAGTAACTCTGCTATAGCTTATTATTCTTTATTAATTACTTTAAAGTTATTTTTAAAGGCTTATTTAAAGTTTCCTTAGTTTTTAAAAATATTCTAGGTATTTTAATCTTACTATTTTTCTTTATTTTTAAAGAAGTCTCTTAAGATAGGTTTAAACTAATCCTTTATATTTCCTTAAATTAGGCTTATAGTATATAGGAGTTTCTTTATAAGGGTATTTAGCTTATTCTTATAAAGGCAGAAGTAAGCCTTTATTTAAGTTAGGAATAGAATTATATTAGTAGCTTGGCCTCTAAAGGGCTCTAGCTTAGGGGGCTTAAATGCTTTACCTAAGTCTTATTTATTATTACCTTTATTAATAGTTATAATAAGATATATATTTACCTAAGCCTGCAAAATGCAGATAGTATTATAAAGTTATTAGACTTTTATTATTATCTTAATAGTACTAGGTAGTGCTTTAGTATAAGAAGGTGCTAGGCTAGTATTACTAGATATCTTAATAATATAATATTACTTAGTTATTAATATAATATATTTTAAATAAAAGCTATTAATATATAATAGTTAGGGTTTTTAAATAAGTAAACTAGTTTATATTAGGTTTTATATTTATAAAGTTATAAGGCATTATATTAAGTAATAATAAAGTATTATATCTCTTAATAGTTAATAATATAAGTTAGGCTTATTAAGGTAAAGAAGTCTTATTAATAGCTAGTAAGCTAAGTTTTATAAAAGTACTAATAAATATAGTTTATATACTAGAGGTGATTTAAGAGGATTATTAAAAGGATTAGATTATAGTAATCCTAAATTATAGTAGTTCCTGGAGTATTGTAATCTTGTTTATAAGGTAATCTAGCTCTAATTAATTTATAATTATTAAGGGGCTAATATCTTATATAAGATTTTATAAGGTATATATAACATAACTACTAGGGTTATAATAATTATATATAATTTATATTACTTAAGTATAAGTAGTTTTATAATAACTTATTATTTTTTATTAATTACTTTAAAGTTATCCTTAAGTACTTATTTAAAGTTCTCTTAGTCTTTAAAGATATTTTAGGTATTTTAATCTTATAAGTTTTCTTTATTTTTAAAATAGTCCCTTATAATAAGTTTAAACTAGTCTTTAATATCTCTTTAAATTAGTAATATAATAAATAGCAGTTTCTTAATAGTAGTATCTAGCTTATTAAGGAATAGGTAGAAATATCCTTTTATTTAGGTAAGAAATAGGATTATATTAGCTACCTGTCTCTTAAAGGGTTTTAATTTAAGTAGCTTAAGTGCCTCCTTAAAGTTATATCCTTATAATTTATTAATACTATTATTAGCTAGTATAGCATTCTGTTATTTATTAACTTATATTTATAAGTTATAAATAGTAATATATAACTATTAGACTTTAGCTATAAGTTTAGCTATATTAAGGGGTATATTAGTATAAGGAGGTATTAATCTAGTATTAGCATTATTAAATATCTTAATAATATAATATTACTTAGTTATTTTTATATAATATATTTTAAATAAGAGCTATTAATATATAATAATTAGGTTTTTTAAATAACTAAACTAGTTTATATTAAGTTTATATTTATAAATTATATAAGATATAATGCTAAGTATTATAAAGTATTATATTTCTTAATAATTAAGTAATATATATTAGGCTTATTAATATAAAAATACTTTATTAATAGCTAGTAAGTTAAGTTTTATAAAAGTACTAATAAATATAATTTATATACTAAAGGTAGCTTTATAGCTTAATAAAGAATAATAGTAATTTAAAGGTTAGATCTTTTAAGATCTTTAGTAATCTGTAGTAATCTAGTCTTAGAGCATTATGATCTAAGTGATTTAATAGAAGGGGATTGCTACTAGAAGAAGTGATCCTTCTGTAATTGGTAGAACTTGTGGGGGCCACGTGACGTAACCGCGTGGGTCGTAACACTAATCATCAAAGCTTAATCTGCAACAGAGCGATAATAATAAAGTTATAAGTAAAACCCTTGAGGCGGTTTGATCTAGGCTTTTCGGAAATGTTCCTAAAGATGCAGGTTTCTCTATTATATTGCTATAGGGGAGCTAACCTTAGCATATAAGTAAAGGTGCATTATGCACAGGTTAATGAGCACAGAGTGACCAGCCAAAGGAGAGGAATGGCTCGAGGATAATAACTAGATGCGTAGTATGCTTAATAGTCTATATTAATATAATAATAAATAAGTAGCTGCCTATGCGCAGGATATATAAAAAGATAATAAATAAGTTTTGCGCAGAAATAATAAATTTTCTGCCAGAGCATAAGCCAGCGCTATAGATATTAAAAAGAAAACAAATAATAATAAATAAATTATTATTTAATCTGCTAGTAGATTAATACTTATGCTATTAATTACTTAATAGGCTTAAGATTAGTTTATTAGTTATAGGCATGCCGCTCTAGGATAATTACTTAATAAAACTACTTAAATAATAGGTATAGCTACTTATTAGGTTAATTAGGAGACTAATAATATATCTCTTACTTATAGTTTTTACTTAGAGCCTTAGTATTATAAAAAGGATATTAGATAATTTTACTAAATGCCTTTATAAAGCAGGTACTTTAAGTAAGGTTTAATATAGTAGGTATTATATTAAAATAGAAATGCCTAAAGTTAAAACTATATTATAAGGTAAATATATTATAAGTTAATTATATTATATATTAAGAGAGGGTTATCTTAATAGTAAATTAGAACTAATAGGATAATATTTTATTTATAGTTTAAACCCTTTTTCTTATTCTTTTAAAGCCTATTATTATAGAAGTTAAATTAAAAACTATCTCTATACCTAGTTACTTTATAATTAATAATACTTTATAATAAGCTATATTTTTAGTAAATCCTTATAAAGAAACTAACCCTTATCTTATAGGTAAGAAATAAAGCTATTATACTTTATTAAGGCTATTATGCGGTTTTTAGTTATAAAAGATACCTTAATAAGGTAGTTAATTTTATTACTCCTGTATTTGCTAATAGGCTAAACCTTAATATAGAGCTATATCCCTTTTTACTTATTAATAAAGCGCTTAGCGCAGACTGGCCTAAATATATATAACTCTTCTAATATACTAGTGCCCTAGTTATTGCCCTGCCAGGTATTGAACTTATTAAGTGCTTTATTAATTAATATTATATACGAGTTAGCCTTCCTTAGTAGATCTATCTTGCTGTTTATAGACTCTGCTATGTTCTTCTTGCGGCTAATAGAGAGTATCTGCTTCTAATAGCCTTATTTAACTTATGCTTTATAGTGCACGTTATTGGCGTTAAACCTATTATTATAAGCTATAGTGAGCGCAGCGTTGATATTACTGCCTATCTCTTTGACCGGCACAAGGCTATAACAAGTAACTTACCCCGCTTTTTTGCAGGTACCTGCAGGGTATATAAAGTTCCCATCAGACAGCTTCTTCTTTCAATACCACCAAAATCATTAAAATCCTTATATAAATTAACCCTAATAAGTCTTAATTAAAATAATAAGCTCTTAAGAGATATATATACTAGATAATTATAGCTTTAATAGCCTGCCTTTTATAGCAGCTGCTAATGACCTTACTGGTGTACCTGATATTCCGCCTAAAGACGGCTGCGGTAATGATTTTTAACCTTTTAACCTAAAATATCGTGATTTTCAGATCAACCCTCTGCCCTAGCAACTACTTGAATTATTCCAGCTTTTTATGCCTATTTCCCTTATACAGTCATGGGTCAGATATACCGACAACTAGGCTTTTTTTTGCGCTAATAATGGCATTATTAATAGCTAAAATACCCCCCTTTCTAACCACTCCTGATTACACGCTTAGGAAGGCATCTCCACTGCAACGGCTTATATATAGCTTAGTATCCTTATTTACCTAGGAATTTATAAGGAAATATCCCTTAAGGACTATTAAAAGGCCCCTAGCCTAGGAGATCAGTGCCCCCTTTATCTATTTACAAAGTTCATGCTATTACAGAGGTTCGAGCTAATTATATAGTATTTCTGCACTTTTAATTACACCAAGCTCGATATAAGTGATAAGAGGGATCTTCCAAAGACCTTCCAAGCAGCTAAAGAGTAGTCTAATTATATATAAAGGGTATCTATCAAGCTCTATCTTCTAGGGACTAATCTAACTGTAGATAAGTATATAGTGCCGTTTACAGGCAAATTAAAAAAGACAATGCTTGTTAAGGGAAAGCCTATACTAGTAGGGTTTAAAATCTAGGTTATTGCGCAACAGGGCTATTTTCTGCAGTGGCTTTGGCATATAAAGGCATTACCAGTTACGGCTATAATAGTGTCGCATACCCACATTCCGCGCACCCCCACCTTCTGCGCACTCCCTGCGACCGTAATTTCCCAACCCCCTAATTGTAATTCTCCCCAAAACACCATTAAATAATATCAGAAAAATTCCAAATTTTCACCATGGTGACTCCTGAAGAAGCTCGACAGATTGATCTTAAAGAAATCCAAGAAAGGCTAAAGAATGGCGAGTCTTTACGTCATTGCGCAACCTTATACGGGAAAAACGAGTCCACGCTCCGTAGTCAATTGAAAGGCGCCCAGACAGCTCAAAAAGGTCAGGAAAGCCATCAATTGTTATCGCCTATACAAGAGAAGGAAATTGCCGACTTTTTAAGGCACGAAGAGCGTTGTAGGCGCGCCCTTTCGAGAAGTGAGCTACGTGATCTCGCTAACGGGATCGCGAACCCTAACGCGATTGGAATCACGATCGGGCGCAACTGGCCAGACAGATTCTTACGACGCCATACGGATATCAAAATGAAGTCATCTACACATTTAGAAGCCGCTCGTTCTAACGATACTACTCCCGTCCTCCTCCGACGCTTCTACGATATGTTATCATCGACTGTTAAAGAATTGGGGATCATACCGTCGAGGATGTATAATATGGATGAGCACGGACTTCAGGAAGGGCTCACGAAGTCAGGAAAGGTGCTTGGTGATAACCTCACGAAGCAGGCTATCGTTACAGAGAGCGATTGGCGCAATTGGGTGTCGATTTTGGAGTCAGGAAACGCAAAAGGAAGAAGACTACAACCGACTGTAGTTTTCCAAGGAGATTATCTCCAAGAACAGTGGTTTCCAGAGCATTTTCCCGACTGGGGATATGATATCAGTGAGACGGGCTGGGCAACTCAAGACATCTGTCTGAAGTGGCTCCAGGAGACCTTCCTACCGCATACAAAGCCCAAAAACCCGCTCGATTAGAGACTTCTTATAGTCGATGGATTCACCGGTCACGTCTCTGTTCAATTCCGATTTATAGCATTATTTCATAAAGTACAGATCCTGTATTTGCCGCCGCATTCTTCACATGCCACTCAGCCGTTTGATGTTGGTGTTTTCGGCCCGGCGAAGGCAATTTTCAAGCGCCTTGCGAAGCCATATGCCGGCTTCAACGCCACGGCGCCAATTCACAAACAGCGCTTTATTCAGATATATAAAAAAGCTACAGATGAAGCTATTACAGAGAGGAATATACGAGCAGGCTTCAGAGGCGCTGGAATCTGGCCAATCTCGTTGAAAAGGGCGTTGGAAAACGTTGTTGCAGCTTCTCAAGCACCGGCTCAAAATGACGCCCCCAGGACCCCTCAACACCAAAGGGTAATATCACGGGTTATGCCGTATACACCAAAGAGTGGAAATGAACTAATATCTCAGTTAAAAGAGCTCCAATCGCAGAAAGAAGGGTACGAGAGGAATCTCCGTCACCTGGGGACCAAGGCTGCCGAAGAGCTGGATCGTTTGAAGGCCCAAAACACCATAGAAAGGCAGAAATCAACTTTTCTGCAGATGGAAATAGACTCACAAAAGCCACAGCCTCGACAGAAGGTCGTTTGGCACCCCCAAGCCCGTTATCCGGGGCGCGAGGAGATTCAACATGCCCGACAGCTGAAAAACGAGAGGCTTACGAAGAAGCGGAAAAGGGAGGCTGAAAAGGCAGAATCTAGGAAAAAGAACGACACCATTGTAGTCGCAGACGAGAGCAGATCATAATTCCATTTTGCGCTATTTAATTTACGTACGAATTGATTGAGATATCATACATTGAAGTCATCACGATGATTGAAGGTGGTGCGCGGAAGGGGGGTGTGCGCGGAATGTGGGTACGCGACACTAGTTAAGCTAGAGGCACCAACGCCATACGGCAAGAAGGGAAAGATACAGACCGAGATCCCTCTTAGCAATACACAGAGCGTCGTGGTTAACCTATTAAAAAGGCTGATAACGCAGACGCATCACGTCTTCACGGATAACCTCTTCTCATCGCCGCAGCTATTCCGCCTACTTCGGCAGCTTGGATACAGAGCTACAGGCACAGCACGCCCTAATTGCGGTATCACCACCGAGATAAAGCAGATAAAAGAGACCGGGAAGCTTCCTGACGGTAAGTAGCTATTATTTAATAGGGTATATTTAATCCCGACAAAGGATAAACAGGTATAGACAACTTTACCTATATTTCCCTTACTAATCTGTCTCTTTTCCTTCCCTCTAGGTCCTTTAAATTGCTTAAAAAGATAGCTCTATAATGCTCTTCCTTTTAACTATGCACGGCATAACCCCTCTTAACTACATACTAAAAGAGAAGAAGTTGCCTGCTAAAAGAGGCATAAAAGCAGAGGCATAATGCCTAAAGGAGGTCTTTAATAGAGATCAGGCTAGGATAATCCCTATTCCTTTTATTACTGCTTAGTATAATAATAAAATGAATTATATAGATTGCGGCGATTAGATAAGATCCTATACCTTATATTAGTATCGTTTCTGGCGCAGTCCTTAGTAGGTATTGCTTTAGTCTTTCCTCCTTAATATTGCACTTATAAATAGCTTTATTTTATAAAAGAAAACCTGGCAGCTATATTAAAAGCCTTATAGCACGCTTTAAGACTAGAAAGAGGCTATTTATAATACTATTTTTAATAAGTATAGCACTAATAGCAGTATAAGGAAGAGATACTATATAAGTAAGGAAAAAGACAGTAAGGATCTTAAAGCATAGCAAATTTACCTATAAAGAGATATTAATTATATTAGAAGGGGCAAGAATTCGGCCTGCCTAGCTTATAAAGGCTGCCAGTAAGGGCAGCCTTAACCCTTTAAAAAAAGGAAGGAAAAAGGAGGCTATCTTAAGCCTATTTTAGGAAATCAGCAAATTCAGAGGACCTAATATAGTTATAAAGTATATAATATAGCAATTTATAATAATACTAACTGTTAGTACTTCTATTATATGCTAATTTAGGTATAGTAAAAGGTACCGATCGTTACGGTTATTTTAATTAGCGCCCGCCCCATATCGTGACCTGTTTGTAGCCTTGTACTGGTTAAAGAGATAATGGCATACTACTTCTTATATATTAGCTCTAAATTATTATTATTCTTAGTCTTGTAGATATATATGCTCTAGCTAGCAGTATAGATATCCTTATT